>NC_045441.1:130989884-131143581 GCF_002776525.5 Piliocolobus tephrosceles | reverse complement strand
AAAAAAAACCTGTCTCCCCAAAATGAAATCTATTTGATTAAAATAATCAGAATGTCCTTCCTGAAGGTGGTATCTAAACCAACTCATGAGTACCTACTACATCACTGCCTGACACTGCACAAGACACTAGGGATGTAAGCTGAATAAGGAAGTGCTATGGTTTTACAAAATTCACAAGCAGATGAGAAGTAAAATAGAGCAGCTCACAACACCTGGGTGATGTGTGCTAAGGGAGAGCTATGTAGAAGTGCTGTGAGATTCTAGGAAAGAAAATGCCTAACATTGTTTCTGGGAGACTGAGATCGTGTCATGGGAGAAACACAAGATGAGTCTTAAAAGCTTGGTAGTCATTAACCAAACAAAGAAAGGAGATCAAGTCATACTGGTGAAGAATAACAACCACAGAGAAATGTGGGCCAGAAACAGGCAAATATTTTGGAAACAGCTACTCTGTGTTCAAGAGGTAAAGTAGGCAATGGTTAAGGCTAGAACTCCAAGGAAGTTCATTCATTTAAAACCCTTTCGGTGCCTACAACATGCTAGCACTATGATGAGGATACAGACATACAAGAGCATCTTCCCTGCATTAGAGGATGTACAAGAACTCAGAATTCAGGTTGATGACAGATTGTAAAGAATCTTTCAGGCAATGCAACAATGTCCTGATCACTTTCACTTACTATGTCAATAACATTACACCGCTAACTATCTGCCAGGCTCTGTATTCGATTTCAGAAGAACAAAGAAGAAAGGGCACATTCCTGTCCTTGAGAAGCTTAGTTTAATATAGAAATAGACATAATAGCTAGCCCAATCCTAGTCCTTAAATGCAATTAAATCTTGGAAAGGAATGAAATTACTGCATATTGATGGCTATATACAGAAATCTCAAATTCAGTATCCCAAAATGAACATATCATCTGACATTGATCAAGCACAAACCTTTTCAGTATTCCTATTCCAGTTCATGTCAGCACCATCCATATTAAGATGCAAGATACCAACATGGTCATCATTCTTGATTTTTCCGCTCCATTGTCACCTGCTTGCAATCAACCACCAGATCCTGTAACCCAACTTTCTCAACCTCAGACAGGTTCACTCTTCTCCACCTGCATTCCAGTGTCTAGTCCAAACCTAATTCCTCAACCAACCTGCCTAACTAGTAGCCTCCTGACTTGTCTCTCTGTATACACTCTTGCTCTCCCAATCATTTTCCTAACAGCAACCACAGTAATCTTTTCCAAATGAAAATCAGGGCAGGTCTCATTGTTCCCTCAATGATTTCTCACTGCTCTCTGGATAATGATCTAGTCTATTGTAGCATGATTAACTTATTTTACGGTTCTGTGACCTGGACCAACAAAAGATAATGGAACTGAAAAGGGTCTAATCACTACCTGATACATGTACTGTGTTTACCTTGAACTGCAGCATTTCATTCTTATGGTAAGTAACATCCAGGCGAAGGGGGTTCACGGGTGTGGAGGGGAAGGCATTGGCATAAACGGAAGACTTTAAGGAGATGTCTGCTGTGGCCCCATGTGAATTATATTGAACATTACTGACAGAGTATAGATCGTTGACAAAATAGCAAAAAGGGACTCCAGAAGAATTGGATGCCTGAAAAGTAAGGCCAAAGTCATAGATCAGCACAGCATGTGGTCTTAAAGTTCTCTAACCTAAACAGGGTTAATAAAGTTATTTTATATGACAATAAAACCAGCTTATCACTCATCACTTGGCAATAACATAACTTTAATTTCCTGGTCTCCAAGCAAAATATTCATTTTAAAAATTTTCACACACGTCCCCACCTACTCTTCATATCCAGAGCATGTCCCCTAAGAAGTCCTTTCTTTCTAAGGATTTTAAGTACTTATGTAAGTACCACTGCTATGCTTAAGAAACTATAGATTAGGTGTGGAGGATGTTCATGTACATGAACCCCAGCAGCATGGTTACCTCCCAGATACAGCCACGGGCAGCACAGTTTTCTGCAGAAGCGCCATTCTCATCAGGGTAACAGTCTATTTTTTCATCATCCCTTATCTTTATATCCCACTCCACTGTGTACGCTTCTCCCAGGAGAAGATCGATATCTGTGATAATGGCAACCTGTAGGAATGCAGAAATCACAAGGAAATTCATCTTTAAGAGATAGGCCTTGCAAGATCTGAGGCTTTTGTTTTTCAAGAAAAAAAAAATAGAAATTAGACCAGACATTCAACCATCCAAGCAACATATGACTTTAGCTCATAAGAAGAGAACTGCACATTGTGGGAATCTACTTAGCAGCAACAGGGCAAATGTCTCCTCTCTAGCAGAATGTTGTCCATGGCATAATGAAAACAATTCGGTCAAATAAAACCCGTCATGATCACCCCTTATTCTTTCCTGCCCTGACTCCTCTTAGCCCTCTGTGTCTTGTCACGCAGGCTCTCTTCTGCACTTCCTCTTTAGCATGACACATGGTGTCATCCCAAAGTCAGCTGATCCCCTTGCTCTCCAGTCCCCAAACCAGTATCCCCCATTGGCGTGGAGTGGTAGAAAGAACACAGTAATAAGAATCATATGACCTAGTTATCAAGCCCACATTTCTGTAGAATGTTGGACAAATGATTTCTTTTATTAATTTTTAATTTTAACGGGTATACAATAGGTATACATATTTATGGGTTATATGAAATATGTTGATTCAGGCATACAATGAATAATAATCACATCAGGGTAGGTCAGGCATTCTGTTTCATTTCTTTGGGTTTCAATTTTAGCAACAGCAAAATGGAAAAGTTGGAAAAAAATTATATATCTTTCCATTTCTAACATCCCAGCCTCTTCATTTCTCTAAGCCTGAAGACTCCAATTTTGAAATCTTCCTTTAATACCGTTAGTTCTAATATTTAATATTTTTCTATATATTTTTCTTATCTTTGATACTTCTTCAAACAGCACTTCCCAAGTTAAAGTTCTCACTTGTCTGGAGTAATAAAATCACATTCTAAAATTATCATCCTTCTCCCAGTCTCCTCCCAGTCCAAACCATCTTGTACTTCCCTGTTCTACTAGTCCCCAAAACCCACTCCCGCTCCCAGCAATGCTCACACACAGTAGCATAGCCTTCATTCAAGGATAACGTGAGGCCCTTTGAGAATTAAATCAAGTTGGTACCTAAGACCCTCCAAAATCTGACCACAAGTTTCCTATGCAAACTGGCCTCTTTTTCAAAACTGAATCTTATCTATGCTATTCCAGTCATATAATTGTCACAGTCTAATAATGTAAGGCTGTTCCCCACTTTCCTAACTTTGCTCTTCTTGTGTCTCATCATAATTATAATTCTACTTTTGGGAAAAGGAAGTGGAACCAGTTAGAGAACATTGAGAGGCAGAGAAGAGAATAAGAAGGGAAACACCCAACTCATTCTATCTCTGGCCACCTCATATTTTTCCCCAGTCCTCTAACTTCCCCAAAACAGGCTTCAAAGTTGCTCTGTTCCTTCAGGAACCCATGCAACCTTGGCAAGAAGGAACACCATGATACTATGGAGAATTCTCAATACACCATTTCAACAAAATGAGTTTTTACCTTCAGGTTAGAATCATAAGTGACTGTAGGAGAAGTCTGACTTGGGACACCATTGTGTTTCACTGTAACATTACTAGGTTCCTCCGTCCCAAGAATTTTAATCTCATTAAATGCTAAATTATTGGGGTCCTTGTAGGTTGATTGTGAAATATTCACCTCCAAGCGGTTCTGCAAAACAATTAAGTCCAATTATGCCTAAAGGTATGTCTGTAATACACAGATTCTCAAGTCACTCAAATATTCCATTCCAGACCGGATACCCCCACTGCCCTGAATGCCTCTCTGCTTTCTCTATTAGTGTGTACTCAAGAAGTACATAATTATTTTGATAATCCTCTAATTTAAAACAATCATAAAAACACAGAGACATTTAAAAACTGTATTTAAAAACACTACTTGCTATATCAATGCCTCTTTTTCAAAACATCTATGAAATCATAAATAGAAATGTGCTCACCTATAGCCAATAATGCACATAAAGTTACAAATACAATCACGCATATACAATATACACAAGCACAGATGTGCTAATGGTCAGTCCAAAGCCCACACCTAGGATTCAGAAAAATGTTACTCACTTGAGTGACAGAAAACTCACATAAAAGATATACTTTATTGGCCACAGTATCTGAAAGTGAGAGAAAGACAAGTCAGATTCTAGCCTTCCCACCACAGAAGAAAAGATTTCACCTGCCACTCCTTTCAGCTATGTCTTGAGGTTGCACATAGCAGTTTTCCTTTTCTTTATGGATGAATAATTTTCAATTGTATATGTGTATCACATTTCTTTATTCATTCATTCATCAATGTACAATTAGATTGTTTCTGTATCTTGGTTGTTGCACACAATGCCATAATGAACGTGGAAGTGACTATCTTTCTTAAAGACACTGATTTCATGTCCTCTGGATATACACCCAGAGGTGAAATTTCATGAGATTGCATGGAAGTTCTGTTTTTAATTTTTTGAGGAACCTCCATACTATTTTCCATAACAGTTGTAACAATTTACACTCCCACCAATAGTCCAAAAAATTCCATTTTCTCCACACCCACGCCAGCACTTATCTCTTATTTTTTTTTATGATTTCCATGCTAACAGGTGTGAGGTGATATCTCACTGTGATTTTTGACTTGCATTCCTGTGTCATTTAGTGATGTTGAGTATCTTTTCACATACCAGTTAGCCACTTGTATGTCTTCCCTGGAAAAACATCTGCTCAGGTCCTTCACCCAGTTTTTAATTGGATCATTTGATGTTTTGCTACTGAGTTGCCTGAGTTCCTTATATTTTTATATTAATCTCTTCTGAGATATATGGTTTGCAAATATTTTTATCCATTCTGTAGTTTGCCTTTTTACTTTGTTGATTGTTTCTTTTGTTGTGCAGAAGCCTTTTTGTTTGATGTAATCATGCTTGTTTATTATTTGCTATTATTTGCTATTTTTCCTTTGATTTTGGTATCATATCCAAAAAGTCATTGCAAGACTAATGTCAAGGAGGTTTTTTCCTGTTTTCTTCTAGGAGCTTCACAATTTCAGCCCTTACATTTAAGTGTTTAATTTTACATTGCACAGTATCAAAGATATGAAAACAACCTAAATGTCCATCAACAGATGAATGAATAAAGAAACTGTGGTACATATATACAATAGAATATTATTCAGACATAAAAAGAAGAAAATTCTGCCATTTGCAACAGCATGGTTGAATCTAGAGGACATTATACTAAGTGAAACAAGCCAGAGACAGAAAGTCAAATACTGCATGGTCTCACTTACATGTGAAATCTAAAAAAGTTAAGCTCCTAGAAGCAGACAATATAACAGTTGTTCTTAGAGCCTGCAGGTGTGGAAAATGGGAAGATGATGGTCAAGGGTACAAACTTTTAGTTATTAGATGAATAGGTTCTGGGGATCCAGTCTACAGTATGGATGGTGATGGATGTGTTCCTTAAAATAGCTGTGGTAATCATTATACTATGCCTATATATATATTAAATCCTCACATTGTCCACTTTGGATATATTTCATCTTTATTTGCCAATTAAATATTTTGCAATTAAAAAATAAATAAATATTTAAATCTACATATTGGATTAGATGGACAAGAGTCTCCAAGCTCAAGCCATTGTTTTTCCTTCTCTTTCCTACTGGAACATTGCAAAGCTTCCCTTCCAAAGGCTTCCAAGGCATATGCCTCAAGGGAATCTGTTTCCTAAACTTGAAGCACAGAATTTGTTAGTATACTAGACCCACAAATACTAAAAAGTATGGCTAGGTGAGTACACACTACAACAGTATATTCTCACTGCCTCATTGACAGGGGCATGATTTCTATATCGCCAACATTTGCTCATAAGAATTTTGGGTGGAAGACATTAACATTGAATTACAGGAACAGTCTTGAAACCATCTCTTCTAAGCACCCATTGACAATAAAAAGAGAGCCTATTGGCCAAGCATGGTGGTTCACGCCTAGAATCCCTGCACTTTGGGGAGCCTGAGCCGGGTAGATCAAGAGCTTAGGAGACTGACACTGGCTAACACGGTGAAACCTCATCTCTACTAAACATACAAAAAATTAGCCAGGCGTGGTGGTAGGCACCTGTAGTCCTAGTTATGAGGGAGGCTGAGGTAGGAGAATCACTTAAGCCTAGGAGGCAGAGGTTGCAGTGAGCTGAAATTGTGCCACTGCACTCCAGCCTGGGCAACAAGAGCAAAACTCCACCACAAACAAACAAACAAACAAACAAACAAAAGAGAGCCTATTATTGATATCACTGGCCAATAGAAGAATTGTCAGAGATAGAAATGTATTTTTTCTTTCCTTTGTAGGTCATCTACCACTACCTCTGAATGGTGCAACCAGAAACAAAATACTTCAGTGACTCTTGCTGCTGTGCCTGCTGAGATTTCTCCCACAGCTCAATGACCAGCAGGAGGGAAGGACCATAAGTCACAGGTGCGGGTTTGGAAACAGCAACATGATCGTTTCAGCGCTCACCCTTCGTTTCCCCATCATCCCAGAAAAGTTCTCCTTTTGCTTCTTTGTTCTCATCTAGGGCAATGATAAGACCAAGAGGGTTCTTTCGACTGTGGGGAACAAGATTCAAGAGACAAAGACAGGAGTCAGAGAATTTTGCCAACTGAGCTGAGAATGTTTCCATCAAATTTCAAATTGAAAAAGTTACTAGCAGCAGATGGTTCTGCTTTTCTTCAGGCACAGACACAAAATTGACAGGCGCCCCTATCTTTAATATCAACAGTGTCACAAGAGATAGAAATACCCCAAACATTAGCAATAACATCTATGTTGGAGGCAAGAATTTAAGCACCAGAGTCTCTTCAATAGCTCAAATAAAAGCTGCTTCTGCAACTACTACTTAGAATACAGACTATGAGAAGAGAAAGAAATCTTAGGCAATAACTGGTTCAGTCAGATCATTTTAGCAATGATGCCCTCAAGAGAAGTGTCCAGTGCCGTGAGGAAGATACAGTTTCACCTGCCTAAGGACCATTTATACCCAGAAATCAACAACATACAATAAGGTCCATCTATTTAGTAGTAACATCTGATTATCAGGTATTAGTTTCTTTTGAAAGAAAAACAAATCATTCTAATGATCTACTTTATAATTTAGAATAAGAAACACAAAACATTACTCAAAGACATGGTAAAGTAGACAGAGAGGAAGAGGGGGAGAGAGAGAAATTTTTATTTGGAATCTCTCCTCATTCTGTCACTCCTCTAGGCAACCTCCAAGTTTCCTGCTCTTCTTGTTTCTTCTCTGTCACTGGACTCACATTCTCCATTGTATTATTTCACAGTTCAGCCTTTCACTATACAAGAGTTAGTTTTTATTACCAACAAAATCATCTGCTTTCATTAAATATTCATGTATTGAGTAGCAGTCATTTCTAGGAAGTCAACAAGATACAAAAATTAATAAATCACAAGTCCTGACCTGAATGACCTTAAATATTACCGGAAAAATTAGGCACATTCATTAAAAAAATGGAGGCAGACAGTGAACACAACACAAAAGTTAAGATATTCTAGGAGTCCAGAACCACAGTTCCAGAAATATGGTGGACTGGATATTCTTCTGGAGACTTACCCAGTAAAATATTCCCTGATTCTAGATAAATTACAACACATATTCCTGTTAAAATATTGTTGGATTTGCAAGAAAGTAAGAAATATATCCAAGAGACCAAAACAATAACAGGATAACAAAACACTGAGCTAAAACTAAAAGGGTGCTTACTAAGCAAAACCCGGAATCTCCGTGCGGCAAATTCCCATAGCAAGGTTAAAATTGGGCTACTAAGCCTAGCAATCCAAGGTAGAGAATGTGAACCTCTGATTCCCACATGAAGCCGGGATCCATGAAGGAAGCTAACGTAATGCCAGTTGGAAGCAATTCTTGGCTTGCAAACAGAGGATAAGGCAAATCATCTCTGGAGGAATGAGACCTACATTTATAAGATTATCATAGCTTAAAAAAAATAAGATCACCGAGCACACAAGGTAATAAGTCAACATGAAAGAAAGTCAGCAAAGGTAAGTAGCAATAGACTTAGATTCCCCTAAACATTTCAGATAATAAAATTTTTTAGCACAGAGTATACAACTATTATTGAAATGCTAACAGTATTAAGGAAGACAAACTTTTTTAAGCAGCAATATATATATATATTTGAAATGACCAGAAATTTGGAAGTGGCAGTGCTTCCTCTGCTGGAAGATTAGGGAAAGATTTCTTGCTGCTGAAATGTAAGTTTCATTCGGATCATTAAGAATACACCAGGGCAAAGATGTTGGAAAGGATAAATTCAAAAGCCCAAATGCAGTAAAATACATAGGTATGTCTGGGAAATAGCAGGCTTTTGGAATAGCTGGTCTGTATGTACATGAAGGTATGGCAGGAGATAAGAATTGTTAAGGTAACATGTAACCAGGTTGTGATTGGTTTTAAATACCCTATAATAGAAGACTTTGGACTTAAAGCCTGGGAGCAACCAGTCGAGATTTTCATTTTGGAAAAATCCATTTGGTATCACTGTGCAGAACAGCTTGAAAGTGAACAGTTTGAAAAAGGAAGCCAACTGGTGTTGGATTTAGGGATATTTTCCATTAGCATCATAAAAAGTCTACAATTTGGAATATTAAAGCAGTAAGAGAAGTTCAAAAGAAAAGACAGGTTTCTGGCTTCCACAGAACTCCTAGTCTGTTAAAGACAAGTAGGCTAATACTCTCAAACGCATGAAGATATAAATGTGTACCTCTTTCGTACAGATGCAATCTATTGTTTTGGAATCAATTAAGTATAAAGGAAAAGTCAGTGACTTGGAGATTTGAGGTTTGCAGAAGGTAATGTTTGAATCACAAGAAAGAAAACTTAATGGGAGAAAAGAAATATGAAGTTGAAATTCTAGGAGGGTGGAAATTGAATCTTGACTCTCTAGAAAAGAGAACAAGTGAGTCAAGAGTAAAGACACATGGACGCACAGTGTGGCCAAGGCAGACAGAGGGATCAACTGACCTGGTTTGCCCAGAATCAAGAAGCATCCCAAGGGAAGGACTTTTGGTGCTAAAACTGCAACAGTCCTGGCCAAACAAAAAAGGCTGACCACCTGGCTGTTAGTTTCAAAAAGAAATTCAAAGGGTTTCAGGAAGGATATCAATTCTTAAAGGACACTCCAGCCATGCTATACCTGGCCACAGTGGTTGTATTTGGCTGCTGTGTGGGAAAGATGTAGCCTCCTCGAAGGTGAAGTCCAATTTTGTCTCCAGGAAGTTCCATCTCGACTTTTTGCTTCCTCCATCTCAGTTGGTTCCCCTGATGCAAGCAGATAAATCAAACACATTGGCATGACAGCATATTGCACTCACTGATTATCTATGTGCCAAGTGATCCACAATTCTCTCCCTTTTCCAATTAGTTGAATTACAGTCTAGCCAGGCAATCAAACAACAGAAGGAAAAAAATCAGGAATAACATGTTCTGCCACCAGTTGGGGGTTTGTGAAAACATTTATGCCATGCTGAGGCTATTTAATAAATATTATATAAACTGAGAGTTCTAAACAAATAATCTGATTCCTGACCAAGCTCACGTTGTCCATCAGTTCCTCCAATATTCATTTATGAGATACTATGTCAGCCTCTATCTTATTGCTGAATAAAGTATATGAAGGTATTTTTTCACATTTCATCATGACTGATGTTAGGGAGTTAGGTTGACTTTACCCAGGTTCTGCTATGAAATTACAGAAAACACTACAAAAATACTCCTCAGCAGGTAGATGGATGTTTCTCTCTCGGGAAAGGTAACTTGTCTATGCAGCTGCAGCTACAGTCCTAAGGAGTAGAAGAAAAGTTAAAGCTACTCACAGTCTCGTAGTCATACCAGACAGCATCAGGCACATATGCCACCACTTTCTCTGCACCCTGAAATTAAAACAGTATAGTGTTCCCTGAGGGAAATAAAATAGATTTTTCTTTATTATCTAGCGAACTTCTTAATCATACACAGAGAGGGCAGGAATGCCCTTTCCTTCCTCTGTTATTATGCCTTTCTTCTGCTTCTCCTCTAATACAAATAATAGAAGCTGTAACTTGGCAACCCAGACAGAAATCCCAAACGTAGCCACATTAGGAATAATAATAATAATAAAACATGTGTGGTGACAAACATTCCAGCTTTACATGATTATATCATTCAATTTTCCCAACATTCCCAAATGGTAGGTACTATTATTATTATTATTACACCTCTACAGATGAGAAGCCAGTACAACTGTCACCCCTGATCACACAGGCTCAAAGTGGCAGAGACAACAATCACATCCCGATCCACCTGACTTTAGGGTGAGTGTTGGGACTGCTCCATCCTGTTTCTGCATCATGGAGCAAGTCAGGATCTGCTATGAGAATCCAACAACAAATAGGACCACTCCTGATATAGTTTGGATGGTTGTCTCTGCCCAAATCTCATGCTGAAATGTAATCCCCAGTGTTGGAGGTGGAGTGTGGAGGGAGGTGACCGGATCACGGGGGCGGATTTCTCATGAACGGTTTACACCATTCCCTTGGTTCTGTCCTGGTGATAGTGAGTGAATTGTTATAAGATTTGGTTGTTTAAAAGTGTGCGGCAGCTGAGCGCAGTGACTCATGCTTGTAATCTCAGCACTTTGGAGGCCGAGGCAGGTGGATCATCTGAGGTTGGCAGTTTGAGACCACCCTGGCTAACATGAAACCCATCTCTACAAAAATACAAAATTAGCCCAGTATGGTGGCAGGTGCCTGTAATCCCAGCTTCTCAGGAGGCTGAGGCAGGAGAATCGCGTGAACCTGGGAGTTGGAGGTTGCAGTGAGCTGGGATTGTGACACTGCATTCCAGCCTGGGCGACAGAGTGAGACTCCATCTCAAAAAAAAAAAAAAGTGCGTGGCAACTCCCCCTACTCTCTCTCTTGTTCCTGCTTTTGCTATGTGACATCCCTGCTCCCCTTCACCTTCCTCCATGACTGTAAGCTTCCTGAGGCCTCCCTAGAAGCTGCGCAGATACCAGCATCATGCTTCTTGTAAAGCTTTCAGAACTGTGAGCCAATGAAATCTCTTTTCTTTGTAACTTACTCAGTGTCAGGAATTTCTTTATAGAAATGCAAGAACCACCTAACATAACTTTTAAATCTAGAGTTTCCAGTAGATGCTTCTAAACTGGTTGGGAACTTGATCAAGGGAAAAAAAAAATTCTAGAAAGAAAAATGTGTAATTACCAGATGTCTAGCTTCTCAAAACCTAGCACACTCTCTTCAAGGCTGACTCAGTCACAGATGTCAGAAATGAGTTTGGAATAAGGAGGAGAGAGGAATTTGCAGGGCAGCAGGAACAGAAGCGGAGATCCCTAGTGTATCTCTGTGGGAACACTTACTTCATCCAGAACTGGAGTGATGAGGAGGCCGGGCCCCCATAAGAACTGTTGGTGCACATCCCAAGTGCTGTTGTCCTTGTAGAACCTGAAGACCAGAGAGATAGTTCACTGATATTTGAGCCACTGCCAATTAGATTTGTCACAGTTCTACTCACAACCTGTTGAAAGCATACAGGCCGCCTGCCCGGGCAAACCTCCCAAATTATTCTGCGACACCTACTCAAGCCCCTCTGCACCCCTAGACAGATTCCCCTTCCCCAGCTCATGTCTCCTATTCTTCCCTCAGGATAAACAGATGTTTCTATTCCAGTATGTATGCTAGGCATGTCTCAGGCTGTAATTCTATTTTCCATAGCCTTCCTTTTTAAAAAAAGTAAGTTGAGATCTAGATATTTGCATCAACATGGATAGAACTGGAGATCATTATGTTACATGAAATAAGCCAGGCCTATAAAGACAAACATCACATGTTTTCACTTATTTGTGGGATCTAAAAACCAAGAACTTAGGGACACAGAGAGTACAAGGATGGTTACCAGAGGCTGGGAAGGGTAGTGAGGGGCTGGGAGGGAGGTCAAGATGGTTAACAGATACAAAAAAAAATAGTTAAAAAGAATGAGTAAAACCTACCGTTTGATAGCAAAATAAGGTGACTATAGTCAATAATAACTTAATTGTACATTTAAAGTAACTTAAAGAGTGTACTTGGATTCTTTATAACTGAAAGGATAAATGCTCAAGGGGATGGATACCCCATTCCCATAATGTTCTTATTTCACATTGTATGCCTATGTCAAAACATTTCATATACCCCATAAATATATGCAACTACTATAAACCCACAAAAATTTTAAATTAAAAAATTAAGTTAAATAATCAATACATTTCATAACTTCAGCTGACTATCAAGAAACTGGATCTGATCATAAAATATACCAGATAATTTAACATTTTATTTTTTTCTCTTTCAGGATATCTGCTTTTTAACAAGAAATTTCATGAACAGACAAAATCTTTCCAAAATAATGAATATATGATAGCTTGATATGTGCCTGAGGGCCTCATATGTCACCCACATAAGGGAGTTGACTGTATTTTGACAAGAAAATACTCTTAAGTGCCTTGCTTTAGAATTAAATTAGAGATGTTCATTGCCTGAGAAATAAGAATTCTGAAATTCTACAAATCCTTTATAATAGCCTCATTTGTATTTATATTACAGGCTCATTCCTATAGCTTGAACATAGTTCTGGTATTATAGCGCATTACAGACGAGACCACCACAGTCAAGACTTCAAATCCTTTAAATTAAGACTGAAGAAACTAAAGAAAAAATGATTCGCCTAAGATATAGCGTGAGTTAGTGAGCGGCAGAACAAAGAAAAGACCTGTAGTCCCATGACTTTTAGTCTAATTCTCTCACCAAAATGGAACAGGCGAGGTTTACAAATACCAACTAGGTATTCCAGTTAGATACATAAATGAGTAGAGATAGATAGATTACAGATATAGATATAGATAGATATGAATAACTGCCCGAATTGTTTCAGTTTTCACTCCGATATTTGATGACATAGTCAATGTCATTCCAGATGCACTAATAAATTTGAGGTGGTTAGGTGAACTTACTCATGCAAAAGGGGCCTGGCCACCGTGTCCCCTCGGCTGTGAGCATGGAAGAAGAGGGTGTATAGGTAGGGCAATAGAGTATAGCGGATGTTAAGGTAGTGCCTGGAGGAATTCAACAGCAGGGAGTCAGCTCCAAAGGAGGCAGGATCCTGGTCCTGGGAGGAAACAGGAGTTTACAGTTGTGGTTTGGCTGCAGAATATCAAAAGCACCTGCAGAATTCCAGACCTCATTGATTACAACCAAGAATTTCCCTCCTGAATGACAGAGGCCAAGGTTGCAAACCTCGCTTCTGAGCAGTACCAAGTAAGGGTCTCTCCTTGGGTTTTCGATTCATCCTGCCTCCCTCATTCTTTAAGTTTCTCTCTTGGGAGGCTGCAATTTAAATAATTTTGAAGTATTTCCTTGTTTGCTTCTTATTTAAAAGCAAACAATGTAAATAAAGTGTACAGAAGTTTGATGAAAGACCTTTACAGACACGCCATTTCCTTGAATGCAGCAGTAAATAACAGGCTGAGGTCATTGGGCATTTTGACGATACAGCACAGGTTCTGGTTAACTGCACATGATGGTTCAAATCAGAGTAAGTGAAGACCAGGTAAGAGGTTGGTTCAGCAGATCTCTTGGCAAGGATGCAGACAGATCTAGTCCTAATGTATGCCAAATTCATTCTGACTCTATTTCTTAGGAGCCTTACCTTGAAGCCTTGGCCATTGTGATTTCTAGAAAATGGATAAAATGCGCCCAACTGCATCCACCGCCTACAGAGCTCCTCAGGGGCGTCCAAGGCAAAACCACATATGTCAGGACCCACCTGGAAGGACACACAGACAACAGGTACACCTCACTTCCTTCCACCACTCTCCTTTGCTTTCCACCAGGGACCTCCCAACTAAACCTTGCTTAAACTTCCTACTGAGAAGGCTAGGAGGGTGGTCAAAATTCGGGTATAGCCTGTGTCTACTCTTGAATGCTGGATGACTTTGAGTAAGTTACTCAGTCCTTCTGTGCCTCAATTTCCTCATTTTGTCAGTGAGTACTAAATTACTACACAGGCATTTAGTAAATGAGTGAGATAATGAAAGCAATACACTTTACAGATGAGAGCTTTTGGATGCATAGTACCTAATACTGCTGATATTATTATTTTGACCTCACTACTATCAGCATTATTTTTCTAAAGCCTAACTCTGACCATGTCACTTATCTATTAAAAAATCTCCAGGACGTCCTTGCTGTTCATCCTTTTAGATCTTTAAAACCTGGTTCCAACCCATCTTTTTAGCATCACTTATCATTCCAGTCCCACACACCAATCCTCATAGATACATCAAATAATCCCCCTTCTACTATTTGTGCTCACTTTTATTTCTCAGTGTTAAAATGAACTTCCCTCTCATTAGTCAGATGAAAAAATACTCACTTTTCAAGGTTAATCTCAAATGTCATCTTTTCCATGAAGTGTCTCTTGACTCCATGCCTTGATTCCTTTTGTCCCTCATAATTTTGTCAGATAAAACCCTTTCTCGGGATCTCCTGTAACATTTAACTCATGTGTCCCTGTTGGTCTTTTTACCCTAGTTTGTCATAATTATGTGTTTACACATATGTCTCCTCTTACTAAACTGTAAACCTTGGGGCGAAGAGAAGGTACATCTTTACTATATTTATGCTTTCATTCCCCTCTCACCATGCCTACTCTGCTCAAGACCTTGAACATTCTAAGAGCTCAATTCATAAATATATTGGATTTAACTAAAAAATGCCAAAGCCTGTAGGGTGCTGGCAATGTTATACTTCTTCATCTCGGCACTAGATACACAGAAGTGTTCAGTTGGTGAAATTCATCAGCTGTATGCTTAAGGATACATACACTTTTCTGTATAATGTATGTTACACATGTTATACTTTAACAGAAAGATCAAAGTTGCACCTTCTGTCTTCATAAGGCAGTACAGGAAAGAATGGTATGGTATCAAAGCCCTGCTGATGTGGATGAAACACATGCTCTCAAGACATTAAATTCCCAGCCATGGCAGGCAGGAGAGGGGAGCTTTGCGGCTTGAAAACTTTCTAGAAGGAGGCTACCTGGGAATTCAGGTTCATAAGAGAGCTTGAGGTAGCAACTCACCATTGGGATGCCAAAAATGTTGAACTCAAGCACGCCAGGGATGGACCATCGCAAGTCATCCCAGGTGGCGGTGTTGTCTCCTAACCAATGTGCTGCAAACTTGCCAGAGCCCGCAAATGTAGAACGGGTCAGAATGAAGCTTCTCTTACTAGGGAACACAGTCTTGGCAGCTCTAGAAAGGGAGAGAGATTTAAGGAGCCAGTGTGAGATCTTAGCTTGTCTCAGTCCAGGGGATACAGAAACAATACCAAAGACATTAAAATTGAATAACCCACTCACTTCCAACTCCCTTTCGGTACAATTAGAGTCCCCGTTGGGAGCATTCTGTATCATTAAATATGTTTTGTTTTGCTTTGTTTTGTCTTAAGAAATTTTATGCATTAGCCCCATAATCTCCAAGAATTAAAAACATATATATATTCTTTATATTCAATAATTAGCAGGTCATAGCCACGGTGGCCTTACTCTGCTGTGGCAACGGCCATGGCGTAGCCGTACAGATTGTGAACGTCGTACTGCTTGCCCCAGTGCTGCACTGCATCCATACAGAGAGTTTTGCAGAACAGGTACCCATCCAGGACTCCTGAAACCAAAGCGGGAAATCAGCGACAGCCTAAGTTGCACATTTCCTGCTCCTTGACTATCACACAATCCGACATGACAGCCCCCCGGACAGGCACTCTTGTGGGCATCCTGCAGACAGTCACACTGCTCCCTCACTATGAGAACGCTATCCACATGGAGTAGTTTCTCTGACATATAAATGAATTCTGCTGACTCACACACATCCTCCCACCCAAGCTCTCATGTGATTAGAGGCAGACACTCGGAAGCAAGAAGATTCAGTCAGCCCCGAGGTTCAATCTGAATTCTCCAAACTGAGCTAAGTTAAGTGGTCCAAGAATAGAAATACTGAATGAAAGTGTAAATTAATTTCTGACTCCTTCTCTCCACTGATCATATATTTTAGAGAAGGATTTCCAGTCTCTCCTGTATTCATTTGTTCCTCTCTGCTCCCATTGCACCACTCTGGTTGAGATCCACATTATCTGTGGATCTTAACTATTGCAGTAGCTTCATCATGTCTTATTTACCTCCCATGTATCTATTTCTAGTTCACACTATATATTAATGCCAGGTTCAAATTTCCAAAACCATCTGACCACCATGCTTCTCTTTTACTAAGAGAGAAAGTAGCTTCTAACACCAAAAGAATAAAATATGAACTGTTTAGCCTCTCATCCAAGCCCCTCAGCATTTGATTCTACCCTACCTGCCCCAATTTCCTCTCTTCCCACCATATTGAAGCCTGCATAAGTTATTATCATCTTAGCAGTTTTTTCCTTTCTCAATCAAGATATAATTTATCCTTGAACTTCCAGCATTCTTCAAACTATGGCCAATGCTATGATTCCAAGGCCACACCCTAAGAGATAGTGTTGTCCAAAGTTCAGTCAAAGCTGGGTATCATCACATTCACTGACTTTGACCTCCCAAGTCACGAGTTCTGTCTTTTCATCCTGTGGCTCAGTTCTTCACACTGTGGACATGTCAGACACGACCCTCACCTTAAGACTAAGGCTGTTTACCTGGTGTCTCTCTAGTAAACCCTGGCCTGCGGGTGTACACTTGAGAATGACATAAACTTACCACTAGCCTCTAGCCTCTACACCATATCCTCTCTAGATTTTCCCTAGAAATAGCTTTGACTATCAGTAGAAGTACTACATTGCCCCTTTTGAATTTGTGCCTCTTTTAGGAAAGCATAGCATGTTTTTATTTTCCTTCCTAGTTTTCCTTATATATTACCCACATTTTTCTTTTTCTATGCACACTTATGAACAAATTCCCTTGTCAAATTTTTCGGATCTGTCCTTATGAATTTATAATACGAAATACACATTGCTACTTTAATCTGCTGACCACCAAGACTTACTGGGAGTGAATGGGGGATTATTTAGGTTGTTTGTGGAACATCCTGATACCGAACCATCAACAAAGTTGGAGACTTCATTCATATCCTGCAAGACAAAGAGCAAAAACTATTAAGAAAAAGTAATATGTTATCTTATGATGTACTGATGGTGTCTTTTTTTAATTAATCAGATAAATTATTCCAGATATTTTAAGGGGGTATTTATATATATGGAATAGAGTGGGTGTTCTTGTCTACCCACTGAAGCCTTCATGAAGAAGGTTCTTAACATTTCTTCAAATAATATGTCTATAACTGTTGAAAATGAACAATTCCCAAACATATCAGGTGAAAAAAATTTCAATTTATATGATATGTTTCAACTTATGCATTTTCCATATATCGAAATATAACTGTAAATACATACACATAAAAATACATATAAACATACATACATGGAGAGAAAAGGAGGGAGAGAGCACATGAGGGTCTAGAGAGATGCATTCTAACATATCGATAATAAATGTCTTTAGTTGCTATAATTTCGGAGGATTGTTGCTTTTATCTTTTTAACTCTCTGTATTGTTTGAGTTTTCTACAGTTCTGTTAGAAAAAGAAAAAGTTTCAACTCTGGAGCTCCCTAAATTTTGCTAACCCTCGGCTGGGTTACTTTCTTTCACCTGACATCATATGAGACATTTTTCTTTACCACAGGCATAGTTTGTTCATGCACCTGAGTGCTTTGGCTCTGATCAATTTGTTCAACATGTCCAAATGGAAGAGCCTTGAACTAGCAATTGAACAATTTGTATACTTTGCAACAAGGTAAGGAGTACATGACCTGTTCTGAGTTCAGCTCATTCCTTTGAAAAGAAGAAAGAAAAGAAAAGAAAAGAAAAGAAAAGAAAAGAAAAGAAAAGAAAAGAAAAGAAAAGAAAAGAAAAAGAAAAAGAAAGAAAGAAAGAAAGAGAGAGAGAAAGAAGGAAGGAAGGAAAGCGAGAGAGAAAGAAAGAAAGAAAGAAAGAAAGAAAGAAAGAAAGAAAGAAAGAAAGAAAGAAAGAAAGAAAGAAAAGAAAAGAAAAGAAAAGAAAAGAAAAGAAAAGAAAAGAAAAGAAAAGAAAAGAAAAGAAAGGAAGGAAAGGAAAGGAAAGAAAAAAAAAGAGCTAGACTTGGGAAAAAATTTCTCAGTTTCCTTTCAGCTCTAACAATTTGATTTTTATTCTAAGCTATGTGTTTTAGTAAGATTATTTGAATAGGAAGATAGTGAATATTGAGAATGATTGCTATACTTCCTTTCTTCTCCTCCTCCTCCTCTCCCTATGCTCCGTGACTCAAAGTTACAGATACAGATATACACAATCTGAATATCTGTCACTCAATAATCCAAGTGTAAACAACTCACAATCCACATTCCATCAAACTCCACTTGATTATGAAAAAGTTCAAATTCCTTTGTCCACCAAACAGCACAGCTGGGATTGGTATAATCAGGAAACACAGTTTGTCCAGGCCAGACCTTTAGGAGAAAAAGGAAAAACACCGATAAGAGTAAATTAAACAAATATAGAATAAAATAAAGTACTTTGCAAAGAAATTCCTAACATGATCACAGCAACCGAGGTACCCAGGAACACATCCTATTTAGTTAGGAAGGTGCAGTGCTCAGAATATTTAAAATAAATGCCAGGGTCACTTGAAGAAAAATGCATTTCAAAAAATGTTTAAGTCCTTAATGAATAAATTTGTGGATAAAGGCATTGTCTAACTTAGTCATCTTTAACTCTCCACACTTTTTTTGTTCTTAATTCTGGGAATAGTAAATGCGGGAAGAGCACTGTGTAAATTTCAGCTAGTCCATTATAAGCTGTGGATTCTAACATCATTCACTTTTCTCTTTCTTTCCTATCCAATTTCCCCCAGACACTACACTCTGAAAAGGTCATCAGAGACCTTAGAAGTGAACAAGCAGATAACACCTTCCTGAAAAAACAAGGACAAACAAACATTTGAGAAAGAAGTGGGTACACTTGTCAAATACTGCAGGAAAATTGAGCAAGAAGAGGCATGAAACAGTTCCGCTGGACTTACCAATGAGAAAGTAATGGGTGTTTTTTGCCAGAACAGTGTCAGGGAAGTGATGGGGGAAGAAAGGAGAACACAGTCAGCTGCAGAGTGTGTGGGAGGTGAGAAAGTGGACACTCAGTATGTGAGCTGTTGTTTAAAGGGACTTGGCTGTGAAGGGAATCAAAAATCTAGGATGGCCAGCATGCACATGGGCATGAAAGGGCAGAGGAGAATTTATTCCCAGCATATATAAATATACTGAAAATGTACAATAAAACAATTACATGCACAAACACACACACATTCACACACCCCTATGCAGCCCCTCTACCAGCCTCCAGCCTTCCCATTAAGTTACCTCCCCAATGAGTGGAGTCACTCCATCTGAACTATTCACCCAGATCTTCATATCTGAACCCCTGTCATATGGGCCATAGGGTTTACTTGAGGAAGAGTTGTTGGAGATGGCCGGATCCTAAAAAGAGGAATAATACAATGAAGAAACCAGCTGGAAGCTGGAGGCACTGAAAGGAGACTGGGAACTTGGGGAGAAAGCAGAGAAGATGGGTGTATGACACGGAGGAGCAAATACCTAATTTGGAGGAAAGAGGGCAGTACGTACCACAATGATGACAAGCTTCTGTCCATTTTTGTGTAAGTCACTGACAAATTCAGGGAAGCCTTTAAAATTCACTGGATCATAAGTGAAGTCCCTTCTCTCATCCATATAATCAATATCAGCATGCTGAACATCCTGAAAGAATATACAAAGTCCACAATTAGCGCCTAGGAATTTCCATGGTAAAACGAAATCAAATTTTCACTGTGATTATTCAGGATAAACAACAACTCTGTTCTGGGCTCTAAACAGAGTTCTTAATCAGTTCCTGGAACCTGAGTGCTTCTTTTCCAATGGCGATTTCAAAAACACATGACCAGTTGGTTCCCTAGGGGTTGGCATCATCCCTGCCATCAGGTTAACTGCATCATGCTATCCTTGCCTGGCACTCTGGCATTAAAAACCAATCAAGCAAACAACACCAATTATGACAAACCCCTAAGACAATCAGACACATCCACCTAAGAAATGACCTAAATTTCACCTTACTCACAAGATAAAGAAGGGAAGAGACTGTCTGTCTCCCACATCTCCCTCATTTTATTACCCCAGATTTTATTTTGTTACTTCGCTTCTATCCCACATCTTTGCTGTTTATGCTATCCCTGTATAAACATAGTGAAGCCCAGAATAAAAGGTACCCTTCTCTACAACCTAGGTTGGTCTCCAAGGGAATAGAGCAGGGGAGAGAAGAGGATTATTCTAGAGACTACTGAGCTTTTCCCTTTGCATCTCTTATGAAATTTCACGCCCAATAGTACCCAATATCATAGGTACATTCAAAGTTAGCCATTCAAAGCACAAAAATATTTTATTACATGTCCACACTATACCTTTTTGTTCACTTAAAGTGACAGATTTTGACATGTATACTGAACTCAGGTAATAGTGTTCAATTCCCTGTCTAAACACTCCCTTTCACATCTCACACCACTAGGCAGCAGTAATAGTCCAATTCTTTCACTTCTGGGATCACTTAAAAAGAAAATGTCTATCTACATGTAAGGAAAATGGCATAAAAAAAGAGATGGCCACTATGATGTTAGAGATCTGGGCTTGAAAACTAGTTCCTCTGGTTTTCTAATATTAAATGAGATTTCTAAACTTAAATGGAGTTTTGTGGAATTTTTTTGTGTTTTTTGTTTGTTTGTTTGTTTTCCTCAAGACTGAGTCCAGCTCTGTCGCCCAGGCTGGAGTAGAGTGGCACGATATCGGCTTGCTGCAACCTCCACCTCCTGGGTTCAAGTGATTCTCGTGTCTCAGCTTCCCGAATAGCTGGGATTACAGGCGCCTGCCACCATGCCCAGCTAATCTTTTTTTCTTTTCTTTTTTTTTTTTTTTTATGTATTTTTAGTAGAGATGGGGTTTCACTGTGTTGGCCAGGCTAGGCTTGAACTCCTCACCTCGTGATCTGCCTGCCTTAGCTCCCCCACATGTATAAAGCCACGTCGTGCTGGAGAATGAGTAGTGGGACCCGCATCTAGCCTGAGAGTGGATTCATTGACCCAAGCATCTTCATCTGCCCTGACTTTCTGCTTCCCCTGTCTCCTCAGTGTTCCTAGGGTTTTTGAATCTCAGTTCCGTTAAGCACTTCTTTTACACTTCATATTTATGAACTTTCTGCCAAATTACAAAATGTCTACTGAAGCTCGGTTTCAATTGTGAAATGACCACACTACAGAGAAAGGCAAATTCTGCTTATTCCCAATTTAATAGTAATCAAAATACCAATGTAAAAACACATGGACCTGAAACTTGTTGTATTATTTTTCACATTCATGTAGTCATGCAGTATTCATTCTGTCATCAATTATCTATGCGGTCTTGGTCATGTTATTTCCCCTGACAGCCTCAATTTACTATCTGTGAAAAAAAAATGATGCTAACCCAGATGGCTCATAGTTCTTCCAGTAATATAATTATTTTGAGCTAAATTCATGGGGTCTAGAACTACTCTGCTTCCTCAATTCCTCTTTAAAACATCTGTTAAAACATAGGTAGGGAGACTGGGAATCTGCATCATTCATGACCTGACGCTAAACCTAAGAACCTAAGAATTTAGACATTAAATCTTATGCCAGAATCTTACAGGAATTTCTAAAATTATGATACAACTTTTATGGTAAGTTCCTGCCATGACACTTTTGAGTCAAAACAAACCAAGAACACGCGTAAGGCAAGAAAATCCCTACTGAGAAGCATTAAAATGCTACAATTCAAGCTGAAGAGACAAATGCCTTGAAAACTCAAATAAAAACACCTGTAAAATGTAGTCAATACAGTAAGCACAAAAAATGTTTACTAATAAAATACACGATAAGAAAAATAGAGACAAAAACAGATTACCTCCCAACACATAATTGTGGTCTCCTAGTCTATTTCATACTATAAAGAACTATGGTTCCTTCAAAAAATGATTGGTCCAACAAAAAAAAGTCTAGTATTCTGAGTGTCTAAAATTCCTTTCATTACCAAATAAATAAATCAATTAAACTCAGGGAGAGAAAATATAAACAGTTGTTCTTTTTCTTCAAGGAAATTTCTTTACTTTTGGAGAACTATTGAAAACCTTGCTTACATAAGGGAGCTGTGCTGCGCGATTTCTCTCCACGACTTCTCTCATGTTGTCTAAGGTTCCATATTCATAACGACTGAGGTGAAATCCAAGTGCCCAGTAGGAGGGCAGGGCTGGCCGCCCAATAAGCTGAAAGACATATGTGAAGTGAAAATTAGCAAATATTCTGTTCTTAATAAAAAGTTTTTGAAGCATTGCTTTCAGAGCACCAAATATAGTCCATTTCCCAAAGCACTGATTCATTAATGTCAGAATGTTAGTCTATTTTTCCAACCCTTCATAAATGTTTGAAGGTAGGGCCATGTTTGGGGCATCTTTATATTCTCTCCCCTTCTTATAACATAAAAATGCTATACAGCAAGTTTCCATTGCATATATGAAATCTGTTCTTTAATATCTGAAATTTGTAACAGCAGATTTTGTGAGTCACACTTGCACAGGAAATCTACTTTTATAAAATATTTGCTGTTTAGGATTTCCTCAGTCACAATCTCAACATCCTAAGTTTACCTCTAGATATTCTTGAACAACTTGCTCTGGAGTGTTTCCCAAGAACACATAGAAGTCGAGAATGCCCCCAATGGTGCGGTAAGTGATGGCTGGTGCAGGCTGAAGGACAACCTCTTGAAAGGTTAAAAATGAAGAAAATGAAAATCAGAATGGATTACTGAATAGCAACTACCAAGTTTTAAAATAAGGCAGGATCACTAACCATGTGAACATGAACAAAGTGACCCTAGTGTCTCACATCTTGAATACCAAGGGACAAACCCTGACCATCCAAGTCCACCCTCACAGCACATGGCAGCCAAGGCATTTTTTCTGTGACAGATTTTAATAATACTGACTGGAGTGTCTTAGTGCCTTGTGCCAGGCCCCAGGCTCTGGGGAAAAAACAGCCAGGCTCATGAAGGGGTCCAGAATAAGCCACTGTGACATAAAAAAAAAAAAAAATTATTTTGGACTGAAGGTATTTAAGTTACTGACATCCCTGATGTGTCTAAAAGCATAGCCTCCCACAAAAACTCAATAAAAAGCAATTGTCATAAATCTGCGCCAAGGAGTACCTCTAATCTTTTCTGAGACAACAGGCACCATTCCCAGATAGACAGTGTCACAAGACTATCTCATCCTCCCACCTATCTTCTAAGGGCCCATTTATCTTTCCAAAACGTCATTTGTTCTCTCCTAAGCATCTTTCCTCCTTCCCTTTCACCTATTAATTAAGATGGTATAGAAGCCCCAAGTTCTAATCTCTCCTTTGAGTTACTCATCACTGAGAACTCCTGTGTGTATACGCATTACATGTGAAAATAAATTGTCTTTTCTATTGCTAATTTACCTTTTTGCCAGTTTAATTTGCAGGCTCCCAAGAATTAACCCTAAGAGGTTAGAGGAAAAGCTTTTCCTCTCTGACTTTCACAACCACAGAACATGTCCCACCACATACCCCATCATTCTTGTGAGAATATAATTCAACTAGACATGGACATAACTATCCTCAGTAAATCTCACACCAAACAAAAGCCAAACCAAAAAAAAAAAAAAAAAGTCATAAATTGTGCCATAAATTCAAAATCCCTCTATGTGCCAATCACCATTCTCAAAAGTTGTGTCATTACACTGATTTGTATCCAGGAATAAAATGCCTCAAGAAATATTGCAATGTACTCTTTGGTCATAGGAACAACTCATACAGAGTATCTAGGATCTTGTGGCCTTTCCCACCAAGTCTGACTCATCTTATTTTCTGGCTCCTTTCACCTATCTAAAACTGTACAGTCCTTGTATTATATATTATCTCAGTCTATTCTTAGGTTGTTTGGCATTTCAAGTACCTTAGGATCATCTAAGGTTCTATTAGAATCATCTTAGATTCATCTCTTAGATGTCCTAGAATCATTTTAGATTATTTAGAGTGTTTCTCAGGTATCTGTGTTGGAGAATCAGATCTTTATTTTGTTTAATTTCCATTTCACTGCAAGCTGATATTTTCATAAAACAACATGAAAATGAATTACTAGAAAAAGGTTCATGTGTGCATGTGGAGGCTACAGCACTGCTTACTCGCCATTTCTATACTCATCTTACTATAGACCTGAAACAGTCTGTGACCCAATCAGGGACCACACTTTGAGGAGCACTGATTGAATCAATGACTCTCAATTGAGAAGAGGTATCGATCAATACCCTATGCCCACCATCAATCCTGGGAGCTTCTGATACATCTTCTCTTCCCCTGTGGCAATTTATTGCCACTGGGATCTACTGACGAAAAGGCTGAAGATGGAGAACACATTGGTGGAAACTATCTCAGAGTAAATTATAGGGAAGGGTTAGCTCCCTCAACTTGATAATAGAAAATATTCCAACAGAGGCCACCAGTTTCAGGAAAATCATAAGCTAGGAGAAAATCCCCTACTCGTGGCTACCATGGATCACCAGGTAATGAAGTAGGGATAGCACAATTAGATAATCTATATGGCCCTCCCTACACTATGGCTCAGTCACTCTTAAAGGGATCCATTCCTTTTATCATAGTGCTGTAAGAAAGGGACTGAAAATCACTCTTGCGCTTGTTTTTTCCATTAATATTCCTTTACCCATGGCATTGCTGTTCATCAGAAACACCCCAAAGGACAATCCACTAGCATCTTCAAGACACAGGAAGAATGTCTGCGCACCATACAAATTAGTTCCGTTCTGCAGAAAGATAATTAAAAACCAAAATTTACAACCAAGAAGTCTCAGCACCACACTGTGTGGTTGGTTTAGGAAATCGGTCCTAATTATGCAACTAATTGACAGGAAATTCATGGTCATAAAGACACATTTTTAAAAGATGGGGTCTATATCTAGTTGATGTTAACCAAGTGAACTCCTGTTTTCTTACAGAATGAGCCAGCTATGATCATTCATCCAGAAGGAATGTGAAGGCTGTGATGTTTTTTACAAGGTGAGAGGATAGGAATTTTTAAAACATAATTCACAAAAGCTGCCCTCTCAAAGAGGCCTGTCTTAACCTGACTTAAGCTCCACTAATATGCCTTAATATGAATCAGGCAACTAGGTGGAGCTCTAGTCTAGGCTTGTCTTCGAGACTCCAGAACAGGAGTTCTCAACCTAGACTGCATGCCAGACCAATTAAAACAGAATCCCTGGAGATAGAAGCAGACATAGCTGTTATTTTTTAATTTCCCCAGATAACTCCAACATGTAGTCACATTTGATAACTATTGCTCTGGAAAAGTGTTTCTCAAAATTTGGCGTATCCACAAATTACATGGGCACCTAAAAGCAGATTTTTTTTTTTTCATACAGGGTCTCACTGTGTTGCCCAGACTGGAGTGCACTGGCATGATCTTGGCTCACCGCAACCTCTACCTCCCAGGCTCAAGCGATTCTCCTGCCTCAGCCTCCTGAGTAGCTAGGATTACAGGTGCATGCCACTACCACCTGGCTAAATTTTTTTTTTTTTTTTTTTTTTTTGAGACGGAGTCTCGCTCTGTTGCCCAGGCTGGAGTGCAGTGGCATGATCTCAGCTCACTGCAAGCTCCACCTCCCGGGTTCACACTATTCTCCTGCCTCAGCCTCCTGAGTAGCTGGGACTACAAGCACCTGCCACTATGCGTGGCTAATTTTTTTGCATTTTTAGTAGAGATGGGGTTTCACCAGATTGATCTTGAACTCCTGACCTCAAATGATTCAACCGCCTTGGCCTCCCAAAGTGTTGGGATTACAGACATGAGCCACTACTCCTGGCCCTAAATGCAGATTTTAATTCAATAGATGGAAGAAGGGGCTGAAAGCCCACCTCTCTCACATGGTGGTTCCCCTGCTACATACACACTTTGAGTAGCAAGCATCTGAGGCTCCTTAATGAAACAATTGTTACCAATTATTCCTAGGTTAAGTTGCTCTGACTCAACAGCTTTTCTACTTTTCTGATAGGCATATGTACAGTACAGAGCTTGGGTTTAAAATTACACAGAGAAGGGATTAGATTCTTCCTCTGTTTTTACAAACTCTTTTTTTTTTTTTCTTTTCTTTTTTTTTTTTTTTTTGAGACAGAGTCTCACTCTGTCGCCCAGGCTGGAGAGGAGTGGCGTGATCTCGGCTCACTGCAAGCTCCTCCTCCCGGGTTCAGGCCATTCTTGTTCTTACAAACTCTTTTGCCTTGAGCTATTAATTTGGCTTCTCTGGGCCTCGGTTTTGTTTAACAAGAAATTATTATATTTTCTAGACTCTATGGCTAAATAGAAATATATATATATACACACACATATTTGTGTGTGTGTGTGTGTGTATATATATATATATATAAATTGTTGACTAATAAATTATTGCTGTAATCTCCTTTCATCCATCCATTAATTCTGCTTAGTCAAGAAAGCCCAGCTGGGCACAGTGGCTCACATTTGTAATTCCCAGCACTTAGGGGAGACCGAGGCCAGAGGATTGCTTGCATCCAGGAGTTTGAGATCAGCCTGAACAAAATGGCAAAAACCAGTCTCCACAAAAAAATACAAAAAAAAATTAGCCAGGCATGGTGACACACACCTTTAGTCTCAGCTACTCCAGACACTGAGGTGGGAGGGTCACCTGAGCCCAGGGAGGTTGAGGCTAAAGTGAGTCATGGTTGCGCCACTGCACTTCAGCCTGGGCAACAGTGAGACCCCATCTCAACAAAAGAGAGAAGAAGAAAAGAAAAAGAAAGGCCTTGAACAACAGAGTATTTCCAAATCCAGAAAACAATGTTATTTCAAATTTTAGCAGTCAAAACAAACAAAAGTGGAAATAAAATAAAATGACAAAACTGTCTATTCTTTCACTACCACAATCATTCTTTATACAAATATGTTTGTTTTAGCTGAGACTTTATCCTATTTTGATAAACCTGGTAAGTCGGTGATTAAAGGGGAACCTAAAAGTATGGTGATCACAATCAACTGTTGTTCAGAGTACAGATATTAATAAGATCTTCTCCGTATCTGGTTAGGAAAAATATGAAGGAGTTGGCATTTATTGAGCACTTTCCTTCTGGCAGCCATTCTTCTAGATACTTTACATGTATCAGTTCATATAATCCTCACCACTCCCCTATTGAGACATTACTTCCATTTTATAGATAAGAAACTGAAGACAGAGAGGTAAGTAACACCCAGAACCATGTAACCAGTGAGTAGAAAGACTAGAATTCAAAGCCAGATAGTCTTACTCTAGACTCTTACTCTTAAACACTACACTGTAATACTAGAGGTGACCTTCAAGAATGAGACTATGATATTCAGGGGAAAGGGATCCATCTGAAAGCTTACTCCATTGGGAGTTGTATCCCTGTTAAATATGGGCCAGGTCTTCCAATTCATATCATGCCGGTACTGCTGGTGCACATGCTCTCCCAGGCCATACACGTTAGCACTAGGCAGTCGGGTGGAGAGCTGCAAGAACTGGTCAGCAAACAGGAGGGGCCCAATGCTTGAGTCAAACCTAGACACAGGTGGAGAACACAAGGATGGGTGAGCAAGCGGCGTGGAGAGAACGTAAGTGCTTGGAAAAGCATCCTTTATATCTCAACGACTCAATAGCCCCCATTCATTCAGTCCCATTTGCCATCCTGTGACATTTTTCTATGGGCAACAAGAGATTAGGACTCCTTGAAGAAAGGGACCATGTGCAAATTTCTTACTCCCAGACCAGACAGCCTACCACATGACCAGAACACTATACTTACAATAGGAGATGTTCAGTAAATATTTACTGGTAGACAGCTGATTATATATTATAGATGGAGAGAAATAAAGGGAAAACTAAAGAGAAAAAAACTGATTGTGCAAACAGAAGAAAGAGAAAGAAAGTCAGAAAAAAATTTATACTTTAGAAGGTAAAGGGTCTGGTCACTAATAATGGTTTCACAACCTTCAGGAATATTGTTGAAACACTCTCTTCTCCATGCTTACAGACCTCCCTTAAACCTTCTTACTCTGATCCTTCGATAGGTTTCCAAAACTTACAAAACACGATTGTTGCTTCTTCTGGTCACTTTGATGCTAAATGGCTCTCTGGAGATTTCAACTTGGTAGGTCAAAGAAGAAGCAGCATTTCCACTGAAGGACTGCACGTGTTCGTGGGGTACTTCAAACCTGTTATTGGTTTGGTCGGTCAACTATGCAGAGATAGAAATAGAAGGAAAGCCAAAATAAAAACTTGTCAGAGCTTCCCAATATCCCTACTTATGATACTGGAATCAGGTACTGATCAAACTGACCTCATATCTAAGGTAGATATACTCATTATATTACCAAATTCAAAGGGTTCACCTTTGGGCCTAAGTTAGTCTTTAGGTAGAAACATACACAGCACATCTGCAAAGATGGATTGAAAGATGTGCTCTCCCTTATTTTATCTTCCTACCACATTCCACATGTTATCTAGAGTAAATAAATGAAAGCCAAACTCACTAGTAAACTGTAATACATATTCAGGAAGCTATCACACTAAATGAAGACTATTCCGTATATGTCTTTAACATACAGGTGCCAATTAATAATGACAGTAGAGAAAAATACCTCCAGTAGCAAATTTTTCTGTTTTGTAGTAACTGCAGTCATCGGATAGGGAACAAAAGTCTCTCAAAAAAAACTTAAAAAAAATAAACAAATTACAACCTTAAAGTGGAAACGATTAGATGTCTGATACTCTGCTGTGAGAAGAACGTTGTCAACATTGCTTCCAAACACGGGTGAAGAAGGCAGATTTTTCAACTGGGCTGTGAATCCTAACACAGGAGGAAAAAAAAAAAGATTTTCATAGTTGACTCTGCAAATTCTCAAATAATACCTACATAAAAATTAGGGTACATGGGGCTGGGTGCGGTGGCTCACACCTGTAAATCCAGCACTTTGGGAGGCTGAGGCGGGTGGATCACCAGGTCAGGAGTTCGAGACCAGCCTGACCAACATGGTGAAACCCAGTTTTTACTAAAAACACAAAAATTAGCCAGGAATGGTGGTACATGCCTGTAATCCCAGCTACTCCAGAGGCTGAGGCAGGAGAACTGCTTCAACCCGGGAGGCAGAGATTGCAGTGAGCCGAGATCACGCCACTGCCCTCCAGCCCGCACAACAGAGTGAGACTCCATCTCAAAAAAAAAAAAAAAAAAAAAAAAAAAAAAAAAAAAGATTAGGATACATATCAAAGGGATTGATGAAAAGCCTTTATTTCTCAAAAGAAGGGAAAAGACAGACATATAACCCATCATATGCACATACTATCTATGGCAGATTATGGCGCTAGATATCATCATTACATTATATAAAAATCTGTCTCTCTTCTACAAAATCTGATTGAAAACCTCCCCCAATAAGCCTAACACTCATTCCACAAGCCCGTCAGTCATTTGGTGTTAATCAGATTCCCTTTACATTCTCAGACCTGACATACATATACATAATTCCTTCTCAGTTATTTTCGTATTGCATTACAGGTGATTATATCCATTGACGCCATCTCCCTAATTAAATGGTAAACCAGGTGAAAGTTGAGACCTTATTGGAACAGTCCATCAGGCCCAGAGCATCTGAAAGGGGAACATGCCTCTTCCTTTCTACCGAGAGCCTCCCTAAAGCGTCACCTTCTGCTATCCCCTAGAATGGTCATCATTATGTTCTGCATTTTTTTTTTGGGTGGGGGGGTGGCTGGATGGAGTCTAGCTCTGTCACCCAGGCTGGAGTGCAGTGTCACGATCTCAGCTCACTGCAACCTCTGCCTCCTGGATTCAAGCGATTCTCCTGCCTCAGCCTCCTGAGTAGCCGGGACTACAGGTGCATGCCACTACACCCGGCTAATTTTTGTATTTTTAGTAGAGATGGAGTTTTGCCATATTGGCCAGGCTGGTCTCAAACTCCTGACCTCACATGATCCATCCATCTCAGCCTCCCAAAGTGCTGGGATTACAGGTGTGAGTCACTGCGCCCAGCCTATGCTCTGAATTTTAGAGTAAGAGGAAGAAGAGGGGCTATTCACTCCATGAACACTTATATTGACTTTCACAACATGTTTATAAAATTGGAATTATTTCCATTTCATAAAAAGAGCATAAAATTAGAGTTGGAAGTAGTCTGAGAGGTTACTGATTTTGAATCCCCCACTTTAAAAGGGATAAACTTGAATACAAAAATGATCAATGATTATTGCACAGTCATGAAGGTCCATAATGGGGAAGCTGGAAAGAGGACACGGCCTCTCAACTCCCAAGGCAGAGAATAATTTTTTGCTTGGTGCCCACATAGATTCTAGTCCTTGATTAAGAGCAGTGCCTACCTTCTGTCACATGTGGTTATGTGGCCCCACAGAGCAGAACTCTGCAGGCTGCCCCAGCTCTCCTCTGGGGGATACAGTCAACCTCCAGAGGGTCTGGACCTCCTGCATCATGGCAGACTCTGGCTTACCTGCATTTGTGTTTACAAGGTCGCCCTCCATGTGGTAGCTATGATTCTTGGAATAGTAGCACCAGGGAACACTCACAGCTGCCTGGGGATTCCAGCAACAGCCACGTTGGTCACATGTGGCCTGAAACAACAGGTTAGTCAAAGAAACTCCATTTAGTCATAGAACACGATCATTTATAAAGCATAAAACATCTAATCTGAGACTACAGTATCAAGAACTTCATTTACAAATAAGGCAACTGGTATTTAGATAAATTGTGCCATATACCAAGAAATGGCAGAGCTTCTACCTATAACCAATTTTTCTGACCAGTGTCCTTCCTATGTAACAGTATGGGAAAAAAAATGCATTTTGTATCTTTTATCACAAAAAAACTCACAAATATATTTAAATAGTCTAAACAATAATATAGTTATATCACCAGTAATCCAAAATTACAAATGGAGCTTCATTTATATTTGCTTTGACTTTTAAAAATAAAAATAAGACTTTGTAATCAATTCGATTCTGAAGCTTTCAAATCAAACTAATGTTGTTTTGACTTTTAAATATATGCCTTACATTTATGTGGATTATACATATGTGAGATATATGACATGTATACAGTCCCTGAACTCCTCCAGAGGCAGAAAGTAGTCCCTCTTGACACCCAAATAGATTCTTACTTAAGAAAGGTATGTGCCTTCTAACATAATTAATGACTGAATCAAGTGGAGGCCAAAATGAAGATAGTTTCTTTCTCACACCAACTAATTTGGGAGAAGCAACCAGGTTAAACACAAAAAAGAACAAAGAACTCTCTCCTCTTGAGTGCGCACTGAATCAAGTGATTTGCAAGTAATAGAAACCAGAGAAAATAACACGATGTTGCTTTCAAGATTAGATCACAGAATGATTTAAGCTTCTGTCTTGCTTGCTCTCTTTCACTTTCACTGTTGGAGTCCTCGTTCTGGGAGAGGCAAGTTGTCATACTGTGGAGGGGCTCACATGGCAAGGAACTGAGGGAGGTCTCCAGCTAGCAGCCCACAAGGAACTGAGGTTCTCAGTCCAACAACACCTGAAGAGCTGAATCCTGCCAACAACTGCATGAGTGAGCTTGAAAACAATCATCCCATAATTCTGGAAGACACCTTGACTACAGCCTTCCAAGAGACACTGAGCCAGAGGCACCTACCTAAGCCAAGGTCAGATGTCTGACTACAGAAGCTGTGAGTAAATATTTGTCCTATTAGGCCATTAAATTTTGGTATAATTTATTACACAGCAATAGATAACTAATACCTCCTGCCAGATCACTTTACAGATAAATTACCTTTGGCCCAGAGTGGTAAAGCTTCTCCAAGGTAAAGTGACCTGCCAAAGGTTACTCAGCTATTGAAAAGGCAAGAACATAACTTAGTTCTCTTACTATCCATTTCTTTTTTTTTTTCTATACTCTGGGTTGAGTATCTCTAGGCACATTTTCAGGAGAATACAGCCTTGCAAATGGTAAGAAAAAATGTTTTGCTTAGTTATACGAACAATGAAATTTAATCAAATGCTATTTTTTACACTAACAGCCAATATGAGGGATAAACAATGATGTCCACATGTGGTTTATGCTGCTGTAAGATCAGGTTTCACTGTGAACTCAACCTCAATCCACAGTTTTGTCTTTGTTCTTATAAAACCCACTCAGATGAAACCTCAGCATAAAAAGAAAAAAGTGTTGAAAAGGGAGGGTGTTAAGCATAACGGTTTTTGCATACAGCCCGGAGTTTAATAATTTTTCCATTAAACTGGAAAGGACAAAGATCAGAGTGGCCAAAAGAGCAAGGAATGCAAACAGTCTTTGTTGGCCAAGTCAAAAATGCCAGCTTCTACAGTAGAGCTGAGCCATTGCAAGAAGTGGGAAGAGACATGGAGCAAGACCCACATAATAAGAGAAAACAAAGTATATAAAACCTAGGAAAATAGATTTAGAAAGAAACTATGGAAAATGATGGCATGAATAGAATTAGGGCACACAAAAAGAATTAGGCCCAGGACACAAAATGCCACTTTAAGTTGGATATGAGAATTAAAAATTTAAGGGAAACTGCCAAAATAACATAGAATGTGTAACTACCAAAACAGTACTGAAGGAAAATTGTTGTTGTTGGGAGGAGTGTGGAAATCCTCGATCCAAAAAATTAAGAAAAAAGACAAGTTTATGAAGGAGTGAGGGTGGCGACTAGCACATAAACAGAATGAAGAGAAAGCACAAAATGAGACCTTAGAAAGAATGTGTCGTGTCAACTATTACATGGTTTAAATATTTAAAAGACAAAGATAGATTACATTTAAAGAAGTAAGTCCAACTAAATGTTTCTTGTAGTTTACACATCCTAAACTTAAACTCACAAAAACCCTGAAAGTAAAGTGGAAAACAAATACGTAAAAAGAATGCCAGCTGGGGGCAGTGGCTCACGCCTATAATTCCAGCACTTTGGGAGGCAGGCAGATCACTCGAGGTGAGGAGTTCAAGACCAGCCTGGCCAACATGGTGAAACCCTGTCTCAATTAAAAATACAAAAAGTAGCTAGGTGTGGTGGTTTGTGGCTATAGTCCCAGCTACTCAGGAGGTTGAAGCAGGAGAATTGCTTGAACCCAGGAAGTGGAGGTTGCGGTGAGCCAAGATTGTGCCACTGCATTCCAGCCTGGGTGACAAAGTGATACTCCACCTCAAAACAATAAAATAAAATAAAATAAAATAAAAGCCATATTAATATCAGGCAAATGGACTTTAAGTAAAAATTCATTATTAGAGAGACATAGAGTCAGTACATGATGATTAAAGTTTCAAGATACTGCAGCTCAAACTTGATATACACCTAATAATAAAGACTCAAAATATATACAAGAAAAATTTAAAGAATCACAAGGTAAAATTAAGGGAGATAGTACATAACAGAATATTTTAAGAGCACCCAGAGTAACTGATGAATAATGTACATAAAAGATGGAAAGATATGTTACTTTTTATATAATAGCTATATAGGCTCTTTTGCCAACATGAAGAGGAGGAGTGAATAGAATTCAGAGATAGAGAGAAGTCAGATCCTGAAGACACTGCTTAAGAGTAAATCAAGCTCCACTCACCCTAACCCCCTCCTCCTCCAACTCCCAATGCTTGTTAACACTTAAAAGAGAAGGGAAGAAACAAAGAAAGTACTTTATGTCAAAAGCAAACATGAAGCATAAAGGATAACTACAGCCCAGTCATATCCATGAACATAAATGCAAAAGCCTAAAAGAAAAAGCACACAAAGGATTAATAACAGAAATCAGTAACATATTAAATGAATAATGACCAAGTGGTGTTTCCTCCAGAAATAAGGAGATCCTTCAATGATAGAAAATCTACTTGTGTAATTCATAATAAAAACTTATTTTAAAAAGTATACCATATAATCATTTGAATTCATCAGCTATTATAATGAAATTTTTAGCCAACTTGGAATGAAAAGCAACTTCCTCAGTTTGATAATGGATACCCACCAAAACTGTACAAGAAGTATTTTACTAAATAGTAACATATTAAAAGGATTCCTTGTAAAATCAGGAAAAAAAACCTGAGTGACCCATCACTATGATTGCTTATAATTTAAAAATATATTGGAGGGCCTAACAATTCAAGAGAACAAGAAAAAAAATGTACAAGACTGAACACAATGAAGCCAAATAATCCATTACTACCAGACAAAATATTGTCTAGGTAGAAATTCAAGAAAATTTATAGAAAAAAATAGAATAAATAAATCAATTATTATTACATTAGATTTTTTTTTCTCTTCTTAAATCTATAACTTTTTGTTTTTTGCCTTTAGGCTTTTAGTCTTCCTGGAATTGTTCCTGAGACACAATGTAATATGCAAATATATAGTTATCAAAACATAAGTCACAATTGTTGATAGGCTTGACTCTATTAAAATGTAACTTTTGTTCGTCAAGACAGTATAAAATAGATGAGCAAAGCTTCAAAACAGTAAATATTTGCAACACATATGATAAGAATAAGAATCCAGAATCACATAAATGAACAAAGAGGAAGCTTGTACACATCAAGAAGATAAACATCTCCATATAAAACTAGGCAAGACAGAAAAATTCACAGAAAAGAACTAAATGAGAGATGTTCACCAATATTATTAGTATTCAGAAAAATCAGCACTGAAACCACAACAGAATACTATCTTATAATCCCCAAATGGCAAAACTTTAATAAACTGTCAATTCCAAAGAGGACAGAGAGAATGACAGTGAGATGGTAAATCAGCACAGCTGCTTTGGAGATCAATTTGATAATGTCTAGTAAACTTGAAGATATATATCTAAAATCACACAGGTGCAAGTAAAAAAAACTTACAAAGATATTCAGAATGGAACTGATGTAACTTCAAGATATTGGAGAAAAACTAATTTTTTTTACTGTAGAAAGTGATTTTGATTTATTTTTGCCATAAAATTGATATACAATTTTATACAATTGTGTACCAATTTTACGGCAAAAATAAATGAAGTAGAGATATCTATCAACATAGTTAAATCTCACAATGTTAAGTGCATAAGCAAAAATATTTATAGGCTGTATATGTCTTTTATTTACAAGGATATATAGAAGTAGTAAAGGTCAAAGGGAATGCATGCTAAATATCAATTCCAAAAGTGTGGTTACCTCTAAAGAGGATGGAGGAAAAGGTAATAATACAGAATGGATATGCAGGGGACTTCGTCTCTGCTGATAATATTTTATCTCTTAAGCTGGATAATGGTTATATACTTTTGTATATCTTAAAGATTTATTAATAATTATTTCAGGCCGGGCGCGGTGGCTCAAGCCTGTAATCCCAGCACTTTGGGAGGCTGAGACAGGCGGATCACGAGGTCAGGAGATCGAGACCATCCTGGCTAACACGGTGAAACCCCGTCTCTACTAAAAAATACAAAAAACTAGCTGGGCGAGGTGGCGGGCGCCTGTAGCCCCAGCTACTCGGGAGGCTGAGGCAGGAGAATGGCATAAACCCGGGAGGCAGAGCTTGCAGTGAGCTGAGATCCGGCCACTACACTCCAGTCCGGGCAACAGAGCAAGACTCCGCCTCAAAAAAATAATAATAATAATAATATTATTATTATTATTATTATTATTATTATTATTTCAAAGAAGTTAATGCTACATAGAAAAAATCAAAACCAATGTGAAATAAATAATAGGAAAGAATATAGAACTGCCTATTTTCTCAGCTCCCCATCTTTTATCAAGTACCTAATGTGTCATTATTTTTCAAGCTTTCATATACTGGATTACCAAGAAGACTATAGTAATCGTGCCTAACAATATAAAAATACAGACTGAAAACATTCCATATTTTGCCAAAATCCTTCCAACATAAGGACCTACAGAACTGCTGAAAATGTACAACTTTGCACATTGTGTAAAACACATTTTACTATCCTCTCAAACTATGGTACCTGTCAGAATCACCTGGAAACTTTAGGAAAAGTGTAAAAGCACAGGCCCTATCCTCCTTCACTGAAGCTGGAGTGCTAAGGATTTTATTAGCTCTCTAGGTGGTGCTAATACAGAACAATGTTTGAAAACCACTGCTCTAGACCAGTGGTTATTAATCTTAGCTGCACATCTGGATCACCTGGCAAATTACAAAAATAAGCAGGCCTGGGATCCACTCCTTAAGAATTAAATCAGAATTTCTGGGACAGACCCTGGGAAATACAGAAAAAGAGAAGCAAGCAGAAAGTAGTAAAATGGAAACCACTAAATGATAATCCATGATTCCTACTGTTACAGGAAACCAGAGAAGCCCCAGGTGCTTGCTGGGCTGATCAGTGTAATGGGTAGAGAGAAGAACCAGAAGAAGCCTAAAGGGATCATCCTGTCACAGACTTTCTCTCCTAACACATTTTCTGTAGTAAGCATGTGGGCCTTTTAGTTTTAAAAATACTTTCTCACATATTTGTATACAAAAAAGAGAAATTGCCACCCTATATTCGCAAAAGCCTATTCTAAAGGTGAAATCAATTATCAACCAGAAACTTTCTCAGAAGTAATTCCCTATGTCTTTCCATAATGTGAGGTGAAAATAATTTACTGATAAGATTACAGGTGCCTTGAAATGCATAAACCATTAGGTCATTAGGAAGCAGCAGATCTAAGATTTAAAAAAAAGAAAATCAAAATTTCAGCAGCTGCAGCATTCAGAAGAGAAAGAGGGCAAAGTTGCAAGGACAAATGCAAACTGATTAAAACGACATGATCCCAGACTGAGGGAGAGTCAGCTTGAGTATGTCAGTGGCATCAACCATTTCCTGCCACTGGAGGGAACAGGAGGCACTCCTTCCCATTCGCGTTAGACCTCAGTCACTCAGCTCTGCCACCCAACCTATTCCCAGTGCTGACTCCTCTAACCTGTGCCACCCCATCCTACTCTGTTCTGTACTGTCCAGTTCACCACAACCTTGACCATTAATAGCAGACTTTATGCTACTCTGAAGAAAAAAAAAATAAGCATTCCTCTGCAGCTGTTTTAAATGGCCGTCAAGTTCTCCAACACACTTTGTGTCAAGAGGTGGAGTCTGTCATTGTTCCTGTTGAATCTGGGCCGGCCTGAGACTGATTTGATCAATAAAATGCAGCAAAAGTGATGCTATGCTGGCTTAAGTATGGTATTTAAGAGAACTGGAAGCTTTCGTCTCTGTCTCTTGCAGCACTGAGCCACCATGTAAGAAGTTCAGCTACCCTGCTGGGGGGAGTACCAAGAGAGACTCTGTGACTACATGGAGGGGAAGAGGGTGCAGTCAGCCTTACAGCCATTTTCGCCAAGGTACCAGGTATGTCAGTAAAGTCATCTTGAAACCTCCAGACCAGACCAGCCACCAACTAAATACCACCACATCATGTAATCTCAGTAAATGCTATGTGGAACAGGACCATTCAGTCAAACCCTGCCAGAATCTCAGACTTACAAAATCACTACATATAATAAAACAATTGTTGTTGCAAACCAGTAAGTTTGGGTAGTTTGTAATTCAGTAGACAAATGGAGAAGCTATGCTCTAAGAAAACAGAAGTCTAAGAAAATAGAAGACTTAGAGCAATTTTAGTTAGATTGGTGCTTTGGCTGGAATGTGCCCCCTCCAAAATTCAGGTGTTTCCAATATGTTAGTATTAACAGGTGGGGCCTTTAAGAGGTGATTAGGCCATGAGGGCTCTTCCCACACAAAGGGAATTAGGTGCCTTTATAAAGGAGACAGTGGGCTGTCTCTTGCCTTCTGCCTGCCACCATGTGAAGATGCAGCAAGAAGGTCCTCACAAGATGCCAGCACCTTGGTCTTGTTCTTTCCAGTCTCCATCCATAACTGTAAGAAGTAAAATTCTGTGTTTGATAAATTACCCAGTCTTGGGCATTATGTTACAGCAGCACAAAAGAACCTGATGTTGTGAACAAAAAAGGTGGAATCAGAAAGTCTCCACATAAAGAAAATGAATAGAATGAAACAAAGTATCCCATCTTCAAATAGAGCAGGAATTTTAGAAGTTGAAAGCACTTGATGATAAAGGAATTTCAAATCACCCTCTATTCATCAAAATGTTCTCTAGCTGTTTTTATGTGCAGCAAGTTTGAACAAATGAATGAATAAAATTAGTCTTGACTCTGAAATATCTTAATTTTAGGCTATTTTATAATATGTGCATCTTGAGTTAGGTTTTGAAATTTAGCTTGTTAGATTGGCCACTTCATTTAACCTCAAGGTGAAATCTAACAGCAAAGATTTTTTAAAACAAAGTTGCCACCTCTGCCATTCCCAGAATCCAGTCTTTCTAATCCCCCAAATCAGACTATGGTGAATTTTCAGAGAAACATTTGCCAGAACCTTAGAGATCACTATTCTAAAATATTTTGAGGTTAGTATAGTGTTCAATAGTCATTTGTTTAATGAGCACTTTTAGCTGAGCACACTGTCTCATTTTACTTAGAAGGATTTGACAGTTTATAAGAAAATGTGACTTACTGATCAAGTCAAAGAACTTTCCAGAAGCAAAGCCAGGACTGAGTAACTCAATAACCTGGCTCCCCTTACATCCTTTCACTTGTCCAATGGCTACACTATCATTTCAAGGTGCCAAACATAAACTTAAGCCTTTTAAGACTTTAAGTTTGTATCTGGGCTCACTGCTCTTCCTAGCACCATATAATGGCTATTAACTGATGTTGTGTAAACAAAGAGTAATTTAAAGGTGAAGACTCACAATGACCTTAGCAAAATGCAATACCCTTGCTGCTATATCATAAAACATCATCCCCAACACATTGATAATAAACTGGAATTTGCCAAAAGATATCATAAGCGAAATAAATGAGTAATACACAGACAATTACCAAGTGTGTTTGCTGTAAAAGATGGCAAAGCTTCTGCCTAAGAAATATGGTAACCTATCAAATTATTCAGATGACCACTCATATTATTGTTATCCTTGGAAAACAACTGTGAATTTCTCTCAGCTTACTCTGCAATGTTTACTTAGGGCATGCGGGTTTATCTTTAAGCATGTAACCTGCTCTCCCATGTTTAAACAGTGCTTTATAGCCCTGAAAAATCAAAGTATTTTTAAGTATTAACTGTCATTTCTTTCCTAACCTGGATATCTGGAATTTGATGAAATATTCCTGCTCCCTGCCATCAATGGGATCTTTCAACTCTGAGTTCTGGAATTGGGGATAAAAGACTTCATCAAGGAATTTTAGAATTCAAAGGTTCAGAATAAGTGTAGAGAGTTGTCTTTAAAATCTGCATAGAAGTATAGCCTAAGTGAACCTATAGAGGCACAGAGGTAGGGTCTTAGATGATAGAAGACAGTGTTTGAACCTGACTCAACATACAGTAATAAACCACTATATGTACTGGAGTTGGGTAGAACTAATAACAAAAGTTGGATGTAAAAAAGAGCAATTCTAATTGCTCATGTAATGGAATGGATGGGAGAAATGGAATTCAGAAGGGATGCCAGGGGGCACCTGGAGCAATTCAAGCATGAGGAAATGATGATCTAGGGATGGCAGAGAGAATGGAAATGAAATGCCTCTTCTAGAAAATATTGTTAAGGAAAATATTTTAAAATACATGAAATACTGGCCAAAGGGATAGAAGGGATGAGCCAAGCAGAAGTTCTGCTGTTTCTGCCTCAAGAACTAGAAGCTTAATAGAACTACTAAGAGAAACCTGGTAGCTGAGAAGGAAAAGCAGATTTGGTGAGGCGGTAATGAGTTCAGCTGATGTGATAGAAAGGGATTCAGTGAAGATGCCCTCTAACCAGTTTCAAGCCGAGAACTAAAGATACGAACTAGAGCTAGATAACTGAGTGATCTTTTTTTCTAAGATCCATGAAGGGGACTCCTAGAGTCCATTTTCTCGACAAAGAAGAGTCTCCCAAGAGTACTCAGGGTGTCAGGGTGGCTTGATACATTACTTCCTTCTGTATTGGAAAAGGATTCCCTCCCATAATTGGTAGAATGAAACAATGGTATTTACAACCAAGAACCATCTGGAGAGAAAGTTATTCTTTTAGTTCTTTTACATATAATCTTGGAGGACAGATGATAAGAATGAAAAAATTATATGGGAATGGCTTCAACACCAGAACATTCTGCCTACCCTATCTGTTGTGTTCGTAACTTCTTCCTACCATCCTCTTTCAGCTATATTCCCTTTAATGTGAACGCCATACAAACACATCACTATCCATAGCCTCAGCTCTTAACAACAATCTGGATCAGCATACAGCTCTCAGGATTCGTGAACCATACAACAAAAGGCCTAAGATGTACCTTCTACAAGAAAATGAATCATTGAAAGTGCCAGTATTTCTCTCTGGCTGAGCATGCCAATTAATACACGCCAAGGTCATGGAGTAATTCAGTTGGGTATGACATGTAGAAAAGCCAAAGATCATTTATTGAACTTCAGTCTTGATACCACAGTACTTATCAAAAGATCTTACAATAAAGCACCAAAGAAACATTACTATGGCTGTATCTGAAGTTCACCAATACCCAATAACAAGATGGAGTGTTGCAGTAGTGTGACATACTGAGAATGTGATAATCTAGGTGAGCATCCAAGTAATTAGCGAGCTATTGAGTACAGCCCAATTGAGCTATTGAGTAACTTGCACAATATGACAGGGAAAGTAAATGCATGTGCATCAGCTTTCTGTAAGTTTCGCACAACAAACATAGGGTGTGGGCAAAGTACTTTATAATCATCATAATCAGCTGGACTTCAGCCGATAATCTAGAAACACTGGGCTAAATACCCAGATGTCTGCACTATCTTTAATCTGGCATTAATTACCTCCTTCCTTCCAAAACATAGCCCTTGAAACTTTGCCCTTATTTTAAATAATGCTTTGTGCACGTGTATGAATTTTTACTGTAGATCCCAGATGAGCTTTGGAAATTCTGAAAGGAGAAGGAGAGACATACAGGGCAAGAACAGAGGCAGAAAGAACTAGTAATCATGTAGTGTTGCCATATAAAAGACAAATACATTTTTAGTAAGTAAGCCCAAAATCTTTCATGGGACACACTTATACTAAAACCTGCTTCATTGTTTTTCTGAAATTTGAATTTGGCTGGGCAACCGCACTTTTATTTGCTGAATCTGGCAACCCAAGGGAATATTCACAGTCAGCATGGACAAAGGTTAATTTGCCTGAGCGACTAATGGCTGCAACATAAACACCTCTCGTGAGAGTCACTAATGAAGAAAACCAAAACAAAACGAAAACAAACAAAACAACTATCAAGTTGCATAAATTCTGAAATGGAAACAAAATTCATAACTCAAACCTTTGTTGGTGGCTGGTCAGGGATGCAATTAATTCGTTCCAATTCATTTACCACTGGACATTCAGCAGAAACAGGAGTGGAACCAGTTGTTCCAGGATCTGGGGGACCAGTAGTCCTAGGCTGCGTGGAAGCGGTTGTTCCAGGATCTGGGGTACCAGTTGTCCCGGGATCTGGGGCTATATCAAAAGCAAACATAAAATGACCATTAAACAAATTTAATTTCACAGATATTCAATAGTTCTCAACACCTCCAGTTAACTCCACTACTGAGTGGGCTTCACTCTGATGACCTCAAAATTTATGCATTCACTTTATAAAATGTCACTTTGTTCCTGCTGACTGTATTTACCTCTGTGTATCTCTACATCATCTCCTTCTACTCCCAATTCCATCCCCTACAAGATGGTACGTATAAGAGTAAGGACTCCACCTTTAGACTAGAAGCTCATGAAGTTGGGGACCACCCTTCCTTTAGTTTAGGGGTCAGTAACTATGGCCTTCAGGCCAAATTAAGTCAAAGCCTGTTTTACAAACAAAGTATTACTGGAAAATTACACACATGCACATTACATGTTATACACACTACATACTCATTTATTTTTAGCTGCTTTGTGCTACCAGGGCAAAATTAAGTCATATGGCAGAGTCTGTATGACCCACAAAATCTAAAACATTTACTATCTGGTCCTTTACAGTAAAATCTGCAGATCTCTGATCTGATTCTTTACTTCCAACCCCAGCAGCAAGGGCACACAGAACATGTGCAGTACAAGCGCCATCCTAGTCACAGTAACCTTAACTTTGCTTGCTCAGTCAACAACCAATCCCCAGGACAAAGAATGCTTCTGAGCAACATCATTCTTCTGTAAATACAAAGTCCTATATGACAAAAGATGTAAAGGGAGCCCACCAGTCTAAAAACTGACAGCTAGGACTTACCTAAGGGCTAGAGAACTTTGATTTCAAATTTAAAAATCAGTAAATTAGAAAAGGTGTTTTTATTGTATCCTAAAATAAGGAGGTGAGCTTTCTTGAAGGTGTTCTACAATAAATTAATAATGACATTAAGACAAAACAGTCTTTTGATTGGTTTTCCTTTCATTCGGGGTTTCAGATTCAAATTGTGCCAATGTCTGCACAATGGTTTTAGTTACATCTTTAGAATCACATAATTTTAAGAGCTGAGCAACCTTTGGGACTTTTTTCTACAAAAAGTAGAAATTGTTGTAACAAGGGATGGGGTAGGAGGGACAGAGAAGCCACAGGTTAACCCTTGATTGCCTGGTTCTCCTAGGAAGTTGCTCCTAGATGAATCAGATAAGAAACCATGGATAACTCTGCATAATCCAGCTCCTTTTGGGGATATAAAAATTGAATAAACAAAAAAACTTCGATTAGATGAGGGTCTTCAGAAAGTCCATGAAAATGTGTATTATGAAAAAACTATGTAGAAATTTCAAATATTTTTGGTACTCAAACTCACAGTAGATTGTTACAACATGTCTGAACAGGACTTAGCTTGAGGCACTAGGAAAGATTAAGACATCAGTTTGAAAAGAGCACCTATCAGAGCGACATAAATTCTGCTAAAACTGAAGCAAGAACAAACATCAAACTCATGATGAAGCTTGGGTGGAAAAATGGTGAAATCACTGATACTTACAAAAAGTTTATGGGGACAATGCCCCAAAGAAATCAACAGTTTATAAAAGGATAACTCATTTTAAGAAGGGCCAATACAGTATCGAAGATGAAGCCCACAGCAGCAGACCATCCACATCCATTTGTGAAGATAAAAATTAATTTTGTCATGCCCCAATGAAGAGGACTGACAAATAACAGCAGAAACAATAGACAAAACCATGGATGTCTCAAGTGGTTCAACTTACACAGTTCTGACTGAAAAAATGAAAGTTGAGCACACTTTCTACTCTATGGGTGCCAAAATTGTTGCACCCATATCAGCTGCAAACAAGAGGAGAACCTTAAATGGAAATTTTAAACAAGTGGGGATCAAGATTCTGAAGTATTTCTTTCAAGAGTTGTAACAGGAGATGGAACATGGCTTTACCAGTGCGAGCCTTAAGACAAAGCACAAGGCAATGGCTCCCAAGAGGGGAAAGTGGCCTAGTCACAGCAAAAGTGGACCAGTCAAAGCAAAAGCAGACCAGTCAAGAGCAAAGGTCATGCAACGGTTTTTTGAGATGCTCAAGGCATTTTCCTTGTTGACTTTCTGGAGGGCCAAAGAGCAGTAACATCTACTTATTATGAGAGTGCTTTGAGAAAGTTAGCCAAAGGTTTAGCAGAAAAAGCGCCCAGGAAAGCTTCACAGAGAGTCCTTCCCCACCACCACAAAGTTCCTGCTCATTTTGTCATCAAACAAAGGCAATTTTGAAGAGTTTTGATGGGAAATCCACCTTATGGTTCTTATTTGGCTCCTTTTGACTTCTTTTAGTTTCCTAATCTTAAAAAAATCTATAAAGCGCACTCATTTTTTTCAGTTAATAATGTAAAAAAGACTGCATTAAAAAGGTTAAATTCCCAGGACCCTTAGTCCTTATGGATGGACTAAATGGCTGGTATCATCTTTTACAAAAGTGTCCTGAACTTGGTGGAGTTTACATTGAGAAATAAAGTTTATTGTTTTTATTTTTATCTTTCTGTCTTTCTATTTCTGTATTTCTATTTTTCCACAAACTTTTTGAAGTCTTTCATATACTCATTTGCTTGCCTTTCACGTAAGGATATTGTTAATTATCATTCTTAGCAGAACTGGAGCTATTTAAGGAAATTTGGCAAATGTATTTAAAATGTCAATTATGGAATCCTGCAATGCATTAATTGCTAAATCAAAGTATCACAACTTAAACCTACAATGAATATCTACTGAGCTGCCCAAAACACATAGAACACACACATATAACAGCCCCCGCAACAAACACACACACACGAGCATGAAAGCATTACTTTCCTGCCATTGATGAAGATTTGCTCTAATAAAAACAACACATGGAGAGAGCCCAGAGTTACTTCTTACCTGTTGATTTCAATGACTCTTTGGCTAAAAGCACAATTAGAACAATACTGATGATAAACAACACGAGCAGAAGAACACTGAGCACAATCTCCAAAGTAGTAAATTTTTTCAGCTCCTTTCTTGCCATCTCTAAAAAGTAAGAGAAAACAATTTTAGATGTGAATTTGATTTACTATATAACTAGTAAGATTTTTAAGGGAAAAGCTCAAATGTATGCAATGGATACGGTAACAAGCCTCCCAAGCCCCCATTATCTAAATTAAAAAATTATCAACTCATGGCCAATTCATTCTGTCTTTATTCTGGTCCACTTTTCTCCCTATCCCGAATTACTTTGAAGCAAATCTCAGGTCTCATGTCTTTTAATCTAAAAATACTCAGTATGTTTCTTTGAAAGATAAGAAATTTTGCAAAAGGCAAACTATTATCACACCTATGTTTATAATAATTCTTTACTGTCATCAAATATCTAGTAAATTTTGAATTTTCTTTCATTGTCTGATAAACTTTTACAATTTGTTCTGCTCTCCTGAGGATGCAAGTAAGATTTATATCTTGTAATTGGTTTATATCTGTTATGTATTTTTTAATAAACAGAATTTGTTCTGTAGATTTTTCCTGCAGTCTGAATTTTGTTGATTACATCTCTATGCATGCCAACATATTTCTCTATCCTTATAGTTCCTGTAAATTAATTATTAGCTTTATAGTTTTTATCAGATTTAAGTTTGTTTTTTTAGCAAGAATGGTACATAGATGATATAGCATCTTCCAGGAGACTTTAAATCTAGTTAATTTTCTTTTTTGCAGTCTTCATTCTGAAAATAACCAGCTAGATTACCTTGGAAAATTTACTTAAGGTTTTTCATTCTCAGTTTCCTCATTTACAAATGAAAGAAATTCAACTAGAAGATCTATGATATTCCTACCAGCATTTTTTTCACTTTTTAAAAATATTTCTTACTGATTTTAATTTTTACAGATTTAGGAGTACAAGTGCAAACATGTTACATGGATTTATATGCATAGTGGTGAAGACTGGGCTTTTAGTGTACCCATCACCCAAATAGTATACATTGTACCCAATAAGTAGTATTTCACCCCCCTCCCACCCTTTCTCCTTTTGAAGTCTCCAGTGTCTATGACTCTGTATGTCCATATGTACTCACTGTTTAGCTCTCATGTATAAGTGAGAACATGTAGTTTTTTACTTTCTGTTTCTGGGTCATTTCACGCAGAAAAAAATAGCCTCCAGGTCTATCCATGTTGCTATAAAAATATGATTTCATTGGTTTTTATGGATGAGTAGTATTCCATGGCATATATGTACACTACATTTTTAATCCAATCATCTGTTGATGACCACTTGGGTTGATTTCATGACTTTACTATTGGGAACACTGCTGCAATAAAAATACAATTGCAGGTGCCTTCTTGATAAAACAATTTATTTTTTGTGTATGGATACTCAGTAGTGAACTTGCTGGATTGAAGGGTAGTTCTAATTTTAGTTCCTTGAGAAATCTCCATACCATTTTCTATAGAGGTTGCACTAATTTACATCCCCACTAAAACTGTATCAGCATTTCCATTTTTCTGCATCCTCCCCAATATGTGTTGTTTTTTGACTTTTTAATAACAGCCATTCTGACCAGTGCAAGATGACATCTCATTTGTGGTTTTAATTTGCATTTCTCTGATGATTAGTGATGTTGAGCATTTTTTCATGTTTTTTGGCCACTTGTATGCCTTTTTTTGGAAAAATACCTGTTCATGTCCTTTGCCCACTTTTTAATGGGGTTATGTGTGTGTGTTTTTTTTTTTTTTTTTTTCCTGTTGAGTTGTTTGAGTTACTTATAGATTCTGGATATTAGCCCTTTGTCAGATACATTGTTTGCAAATATTTTATCCCACTCTGTAGGTTGTCTGTTTACTCTATTTTATTTTTTTTACTGTGCAGAAGCTTTTTAGTTTAATCAAGTCTCCTATTGTCTAATTTTGTTTCTGTTGTGGTTTCTTGTGAGGACTTGGTCATAAATTCTTTGCCTAGGCCAATGTTCAGAGAGATTTTCCTAGTTTTTTCTTCCAGGAATTTTATAGTTTCAAGTCTTACATTTAAGTCTTTAATCCATCTTGAGTTAATTTTTGTACATGGTGAGAGATTTCATTCTTCTGCATATGACATTCCAGTTTTCCCAGTACCATTTATTGAATAGGGAGTCCTTTCGCCAGTGCATATTTTTGTCAAGAATCAGTTGATTGTAGGTATGTGGCTATATTTCTGAGTTCTCTATTCTTTTTTACTGATTTATATGTTTATTTCTATACCAGTACTGTGCTGTTTCGGTTACTATAGTCTTTTAGAGTAATTTGAAGTCAGGTAATGTGATACCTCCAGTTTTATTCTTTTTGCTTAGGATTACTTGGGCTACTTACACTCTTTCAGGGTTCCATATGAATTTTATGATTGTTTTTGCTAAATCTGTGAAGAATAATGTTGGTAATTTGATAACAATTGCACTGAATCTGTAGATTGCTTTGGGCAGTATGGTCATTTTGATGATACTGATTCCTCCAATCCTTGAGCATGGGATGTTTTCCAATTTGTGTCTTCTACAACTTCTTTCATCAGTGTTTTATAGTTGTCTGTAGAGATCCTTGAACCTCCTTGGTCAAATGTATTACTAGGTATTTTATTTTATTTTATTGTAAATGGGATTGAATTCTTGATTTGGTTCTCAGCTTGATTGTTATTGGTGTATGGAAATGCTACTAATTTTTGTACATTAATTTTGAGTCCTGAAACTGTACTGAAGTCATTTATTAAATCTAGGAGTCTTTTGGAGGGTTTAGAGTTTTCTAGGTATAAGATTATATCATCAGTGAACAGAGGTAATTTGACTTCCTCTTTTCCAATTTGGATGCCTGTTATTTTCTTCTATTGCCTGATTGCTGTAGCTAGGACTTCCAGTACTATGTTGAATATGAGTGGTGACAATGGGCATCCTTGTCTTGTCTCCATTTAGGGGGAATGCTTTCAATCATACTGAAATTTTCCCTGTTCAGTATGATTTTGGCTATGGGTTTTTCATATATGGCTTTCACTATTTTGAGGTATGATCCTTCTACACCAAGGTTGTTAGGGGTTTTCTTATGAAGGAATGCTGGATTTTATCAAATACTTTTTCTACATCTATTAATATGATCATATGGGTTTTGTTTTTAATTGTTTGTGTGATGAATCACATTTATGGAATTGTGCATGTTGAACCATCCTTGAATATCTGTAATAAAACTCACTAATTGTGGTGTATTATCTTTTCCACGTGCTGGTGGATTCAGTTTGTTAGTATTTTGTCAAGAATGTTTGAATCTATGTTAATAAGGGATATTGGTCTGTAGTTTTCTTCTTTTGTTGTGTCTTTGTCTGGCTTTGGTATCAGGGTGATGTTGGCTTCAATATTAGTTTTTAAAACTCATTTTCAATTGAGTCACAGAAATCTCACACCATTCTATTTCTCCCTTTCACAAAAGACACATGTGCTAAACATTTCATTAGTGTCTTTTTTTTTTTATTCTATCCCCAAGTTCTTCTCGGAAGAGAGGGCAGTGCTAAATAGAGTACGAGAATCCCTGAGCTTGATTCCCAACCCTACCATTTTTTGTTGTGGTAGCTGTAACAATTTATGTAATACTCTTGAGTCTCAACTTTCCTATCTGTAAAACGAAACTACAATTTCTTCTGTTATTATTATCTATGGCCAGCTTCTTATTGTGGAAATCAAGTAAAAATATTCTAAGTCATAAAGCATAGGTCTCACTATATTATTATTTACCAAAGAGAAGACAGGTAGTGGGTCCTGGGTAAGAAACAGAATATTTCTACAAAATATGTCAGTCCTACTTTCCCTGAGTGTGGCACCACACCCGACTTGGTGTTCTGGTGTAGCAGCTGATGAACAATGCTGACTGCTGTCCTGGTTCACTTGCTCTGGTATGACCTCCATTAAGTGCTTTATGGCCCCATGTGTTGAATGACTCATGCATTGCCTGGGACATAAGTGCAGAAAGCCAGGAAGAGAAGCCATAGCTGCAGTCTTGCCTATACAAGACCTACTTTCCCCACCAACGCTTGTTTTCCCAGGCTGCCTTGTAAATCATACTCTCTTTACTCAAAAAGAACATCCCCTTTCTTCTCCTGTGAGGTCTTAGTTCATGACTCTCTAAATCAGGAATTGTTTGATATTTCCTTGCAGTCTCATTCTCCACCCAATCAACATTTCCTCCCATATTCTCTTCAGTAGGAAGCAGTCTTCCTTAGTCATTTATCCAAGGACTGGTTGAATAAGAGGACTTAATTCTCATACATTGATAAGAAACTATTATTAGTCAACATAATGCCATCTTACTATGCAAAAGGAAATGGAACTGTGAAAGCAATCTTTCTCTGCAACAAGGATTGCCTTGTGTTTTCTAGAATAAATTACTCCAATTCTAGTCTTTCTTACCATGACTGTCTCCACTATCTCACATTCCAAAGAGCTTCATAAGAAATCCTATAAAATTAAACTTGCTTGTTAAATTCCATAAAGATTAATAACCTCTCATGCCTGGTATAATTAAATGAACTAATAAAGCAAAGAGTGATCTTATGTTCACTGATAAGAAGGGGAGTTAGAATGTCTATCCAAGTGACCATGTCTCCTGTTTGGTAGATGCTAATAGTTGTAAGATGTGAGACTGCTTTTTATAATAATATTTAATTTTTTACCAAATGTTTATTAACACACTATGTTAGACACTGTGAAGAAACACCCACCCATTGCTGGTCAAACTATAAACACCCTATGCTCAATGAAGACTCGGCAAAAACTATTAAAATTACTCATGCCCATTACCCAGCAATTGCATTTATAGAAATTCATACCATAAATACACTTACACATTTGGGAATCAATGTATACACAAATAAAGGGTTTTCATCACAGTATTACATGTAACAGCAAAATATTGAGGACAGTGTAAATATCCATAGAGACAGTACTCAGTAAATATGTGAAGTAAAATATAATACAATGTTACTTAAAAATCACGACATGGCAGGTATTTTTCATTTCACAAATTATTTGATACTCCTCTCTTGAAGAGGTAGGCCAAGTCCCCACAACTCCACCCTTTGAGGATGAGCTGGACTTAGTGACTCACTCTCAACAGATAGGATATGGAGAAGGGATGGCATCTAACTTCCAAGACTAGGCTTTACAGCTTCCTCCTTGCTCTTTCTCTTGGATCATTTCCTGAAGAAAACAGTTTCCATGCCATCATAACATTCAAGCAAGACTATGGAAATTTCTAGCAAAGAACTGAGGTCTTCTGCTAAGAGCCATCTGAGTGAGCCCCCTTGAAAGCAGGCCTCTATCCCCATTCAAGCCTTCACATGACTGCAGTCCTGGCTGACATCTCGGCTGGACTCATGAGAGACCCTGAATCAGCACCACTCAGCTAACCCACTCCCATATTTCTGACTTGTATAAATTGGGAGATAATAAATGTTTGTTGTGTTAAACTACAAACTTGTAAGGTAATTTGTTACCCTGCAATAGATAACTAATATGCATAGGCAAATATGACTTTTTAACAAAATATCATTAACATTTTTTTTAAAACTTGCTGTTTATCAATAGTCCTTTTGCTCTATATATTCAAATATGGTTATTTGCTCTACAGAACAATAATATCTGTTTTCTAGCTATACAAGAGAAAGGTTTCCTTAAACCTTAAAAAAAAACCCAGCATTATCTGATTGACCTTACTTCCTGCATTATAGAACCCTTGATGGTGAAGCTTCCTATCTCAATTAGAAATGCAATTGAAGAAAAACTAAGATCAAGAAAAATGGCAAGAGGCAAATAAAAAAGGAAATAATTTAAATAGGGTTAAGTGCTTTTAAAAATGTTTTTAAAAAAACGCTACTTGGCAATCTGTCCTTAATCTTTGACTATTATTTTTATAGGACAAATATATAATTATGCAATTTTAATGCTAATGATAATAATGGTTAACAGTGATTGAGCAGATATCCTAAGAGGCTTCCATAATTTGTCACATGCAATTTTTATAACAACTGCAAGTTGATTATGGCTACTATCTTCACTTGCAGATGAAAAAATTAAGCTTCAGAAACATCAAATAACCTGCCTGATGTCATACAGCTGATAAGGAGCAAAGCCCCAATTTGAACACCTGCCCTTTGGACTCCACAGCCATGGCTTTCAACCGTTACTCTATAGTCTATGCTATAATGCCCCACAGTGTACACCAGCTTGGGCTTTCTGTAAGATTGTAGTTTTATCAAATAAAACCACATTAAATTTATGGCCCATAGCACTGTTTTAAATTCTCTGGGAGACCTAGAAGAAGCTACTGATGTGCCTTATTTGCCACGTTCATTCATCATTATCTAAGCTATATCTCTGGAAGAAAGAAATCTGCTTGCAGTTTATTTATTCATTCATGAATTATTTATTAAGTCCCTACAATGTGCCAAGCATTCTTTCAAACACTGGCTATACAACAATGAACAAAACAGATAAAAATCCCTGCCCTCATGAGACTTACATTCCCATGAGTAGAAAAAAGAGACAATAAACAAAATAAATAAATATACAATAGGTTATACTGTATAAGTATATGGAGAAAAAGTGGGGGGTAAATGAGGAATGCTGGAGTAAGGGTTGCAATTTTAATTAGGTTGGTCAGAAAAAAAATCGTACTGAAATGTAAGAATTATTACTATATATATAGGAACACTTTTACACTGTTTGGCATGTAAATTAGTTCAACCATTGTGGAAGACGGTGTGGTAATTCCTTAAGGGTCTACAACTAGAAATACCATTTGACCCAGCAATCCCATTACTGGGCATATACTCAAAGGATTATAAATCATTCTACTATAAAGACACATGCACATGTATGTTTACTGCAGCACTATTTACAATAGCAAGGAGTTGGAACCAACCCAAATGTCCATCAATAATAAACTGAATAAAGAAAATGTGGCACATATACACAGTGGAATACTATGCAGTCATAAAAAAGAATGGGTTCATGTCCTTTGCAGGGACATGGATGAAACTGGAAGCCATCATTCTCAGCAAACTAACACAGGAACAGAAAACCAAACACTACATGTTCTCACTCATAAGTGGGAGTTGAACAATGAGAACACACGGACATGGGGAGGGGAACATCACACACCGGGGCCTGTTAGGGGATGGGGGACAAGTGGATGGAGAGAATTATGACAAATACCTAATCATATGGGGCCTAGATGATGGGTTGATAGGTGCAGCAAACCACCATGGTACATGTATACCCATGAAACAGACCTGCATGTTCTGCACATGTATCCCAGAATTTAAAGTAAAATTTAAAAAAAGAATTATTTATATACATTATGCAAAAGCAATAGAATTTTTTTTCTTCTTGAATTATTTAGTATATGAATAATTGTCAAAGCTCATTGTCCTGGTACCGTCATAGTTCTTTAGGCAAAGTAGACAAACCACATGGGGGCCCAAATTACTAAAATGGCTATCTAAATTAATTTGGAAAAACTAGATATTTGTCCTCTTTTCGGCATTATGGCCAGTGTTTGATGTGTATATGGAGGTCTAAGCCATTCTTTTAAAATCTTTTGCTAACACAAGGCATGAGATCTAGTGGAGAAGAGGATTCATTGTAGATAGACCAAGAACAACTTGCAAAGAGGATCCCAGCAAGCCATAGCTATTCATCAAAAATGCTGGGCAATATTGGTAGGTTGGGTCATCCTTTCCCAGCTGCTTGGTGAGTGGGAAGGGATAAGGTAGCTAATGAATGGCTTTTTTCTTGCAAGTCTGGTCACATCCAAAGTGAGAGGTGAGAGATCTAAGAGTAAGCTCTTACCCTAGCCTGCTGTGTGACCTTGGAAAAACAACTTAACCCCTCTGGGTCTCAGTTTCCCCATCTGAACTGCAAAGGGACCATCTCTCGGAGACAGCTAACTCCTCCTCGAGCCCAGCAACAGAGTATGCGAAGGCTTATATTTCTCATCACATTCCACAGCTGCCACCTGAACCAATTTTAAATGGAAAATTTCTTATTCTAGTTCCATTCCCTGCTTACAGAACAATTTTTATAGTAATTTTATTAGCTCATTAAAATTTATTTGTGAGGGAATTCCTGATAATAAAAAAACGATCATTGGCATCTTGTCAAAGTGTGAGTGAAATAGCAATGAGCTGTCTTAAATTTAGTGTAGCACTTCATTTGGTCCCTGGTAGCACAGGGTCCTACCAGCACAACAACCCAAAGACCCCCTCCATCTCACCCCCTCTTGGCACACCTGCAGACATACACTTATTGTCCCACATCAGGACACAGACTGTAGACAGTTTGGACACTGGGAGGTCCTCCTCACCCAGCAAAGCCACTGATCAGATTCTGCAACAAGAACCTACTGATATCCTTTTTCAGGGAGACCCATGAGGATTAGTCTCAATTTCTTTCTCTTCCCCAAGAGTAACTCTCCCTTCCCACCTCTGTAACCAGTCAGAAAAGAAATGCCTGCATGTGTCTAGCTAGACTCTGGCAACTAGTAAGGATCCATTTTTTTTTTTTATTTTAAGTATTACCAGGGAGGGCCAAAAACAATTTATCACCTTCTCCTCTTCCCACGGGCACTCCCATTCTACTCCACACATGACTACCAGGACAGATACCCTACCTTTCTCTTTATGACCTCCTTCCAGATTCCACAGGAAACCACTCCTAACCCCCAGTGCATACCAACTCATAAATGCATCCCAGTATGTTACACACACCCTCAGTCTATTCTCTAAAATTATTCTGTATTTGATCAACAGAGGTACCAAACCCATAAGCATAGCGATAGATTTCTCAATTTCCGACTATAATTGGTTCTCCAATTACATTTTCTCAATCACAACTCCACATCCTTTCAGAGAGAAATCCTCTAATCTCACTCCCAAATTCTAACTCTTTTATTCATTTATCTTACATCATTTCCAGAATCTGAAAGAATTTCTGCCTGCTACCTCAACCTAAGTATTAAGTAATTCATCACACCTCACACAGAAACACATAGATAAACACACAGGTTTCACTACAATCAGGCTTGTAGATCCGGCCTTAGTTCAGAAAAATATACACATACTAAGAAAAAAAGATAAATGAGAATTTTGTTCCATATGTATGCATGTGCATAATTTTTGATTTATTATTGGTGTTGTTTATCTTTGTCTGTGTTTAACAAATTGACAAGGGCATTTTGACTAAAAGAGACCAACTCAAATTCACACACACTTGTAGACACACATCTGTAACCATAAAAGAACCCAAGGTTCACAAACATACCTCATTACCTCCTGCAGCCGCTCCCTCTCTATCTGAAGGATGGCTTAGCAATAAAAGCAGAGGAGCACAGTCCACCAAAGCAACCAAAGATCTGGTAACTATTTACTGACCTATCAAGCAAATGTTAACGGCTTTCAAATGCAAATGAATGGCCAGCTTTTATTTCCAGGATCAGAATTTTTAGTTAATTAGTAATCGTGGTCTTGCTCTAAGAAGGACATCCCTGACTTTCGGTAGGAAAAGTCAGCTCCCATGACCCACTCCATCCCCTCCAGGCACTGAATGTTTAATCAGTGGTAAGGACACTCCGTGTGTCTGGTAAGAGAACACAGACACAATTTGTAGATGATAAAGAGCAAAAAATAAATGACCCCAGTATTCCAAAAGAGCTCAGGTATCTTGCAGTGACTCCGAATCTCTCAGGAACTCATTGACATTTAGTAGCACAATCTGATGATTGCGATGGAAGGAAGTTGTTTTTAAAATGTTTTAAAAATAGTTTTCTTCTTTCTTCTTTCAGGTGCCCTTAAGCTTGTTTGCAGTATGGAAATCCTTTAACAGTCTGGTGACTCTTGAACTGCCTCTGCAGAATTATAAATAAGAGAAATCTAACATGACTGACTCCATCTTGCTTCTAATCTCCCAGGCTAAATTATGTTTTCTGGGGGATTTTTTTTTTTTTTTTTTTTTTGGTTGGCTTTTTGCTTATTCTACTACAAAGGCCAACATAACTATGAGAGGGATTTAGTTTATAGTTAAACTTGGAGTCAAGGGAAAATGATACCCCTCCTTGCCTGGAGCTTAAAGCCACATTCATAAGGCAAGGTTGGAATTATGGTAGGGGCTTGGACTTTGCTAAAGAATAGGCATAAACAATGTCCCACCATGGCTTAGTTTGTTTTCTGTAAGTTGCTTACTGCCCAAGTCACATAACCAATGTCACAAAATTTATAACTTCCTCAGCTACCAAAGATAACATCACTGTATTGGTCTGTTTTCACACTGCTATAAAGATATACCTGAGACTGGGTAATTTATAAAGAAAAGAGGTTTAGTTGACTCACAGTTCCGCAAGGCTGGGGAGGCCTCAGGAAACAATCATGGTGGAAGGAGAATCAGGAACATCTTAACATGAAGGCATGCCAGAGAGAGAGTGAGCAAGAGCAGGGAAAACTGCTTTATAAAACCATCAGATCTCGCGAGAACTCACTCACTATCAAGCGAACAGCATGGGGGAAACCACCCCCATGATCCAATCACCTCCCACCTGGTCCCTCCCTTGACACATGGGGATTATGGGGATTACAATTCAAGATGAGATCTGGATTCGGACACAAAGCCTAACCATATCAATCACTATTGTGAAACCTAAATAACTGGTCTTCTAGATATTTGTTAGCATTTCAGTGGGCCAAGAGACACCACCTAGTCTTCAGGCCCCCCCAACACACACACCCCTCCCGGGAACTGCCTCAGCTGCACAAAGACAGTTTTAGGTACTCCTGTGATTTCATTCCCCGCCAATCAATTACACAGGTTCTCCAGCCCCATGCCCACCAAAGTACCCTTTACAAACCTCAGCCTTTGAATCCTGGGGGAGATGGGATTGAGACGTTTTTCCCTGCTCTTGTTTGGCCAGCCCCGTGATTACTAAACTCTTTATTTACTACAATGCCAGTTTAATAGTGCATTCAAGAATATATTGCTCTGTTTTATAGGTGTGCATTCCCCAAAGTGCTCGGAAGAGTGCTAGCCACTCCTTAAGTCCCTGCCCACAGAGCTTCCTCAAACTCTCTGTCAAAGCCAGACCCACATGAAGAGCCCATTCTGAATGCTGAGCCCAGAAGGGACAGATGAGGCCCAGTGTGCATTCTTCCTCCTCCTACATGGAACATGACTTTGTGTTCTCCCTTCCTGGAATAAAATCCTTGTAGAAAATAATAATTTTATCTGTGTGGATTTTACTGGTAATTAACGGCGGGTGGATTAGGTGTCCCTAAAAGTATCCCTTTAGTATGAAATTGTCAAACATAGTATTTCATTCAAGATAAATCATTTCTTGGAGAGTATTTTCATGTTAAATTTTCAGATGATTTAATCTGAAAATTTGGGGAATTTTCCATAAAAATTGAGGAATTTTGGAAAATTTGGAGAATGCTCTTTAGGGATTCTCAGCCCCCATACAGCAGGAGGAGGATCACTTGAGTCCAGGAGATTGAGGCTGCACAGGGCTATGACAGCACCACTGCACTCCATCCTGGGCAGCACAGCAAGACCCTGTCTCTAATAAAAAAAAAAAAAAAAAAAGAAGAAGAAGGAAGAACATGGTGTTTCAAATCAAACTAGCCTGGGCTTAAATATGAGGTCCTCTACTTACTTTCTGCAGAACTTGGACAATCATTTCAATTTTCTGAAGCTCAGTTGCCTTATCTGGAAATCAGGGATGATCATGAGTACTTCATGATGTTACTTTGAGCCTAAGCTGACATAAGTACCTGACATCCAATGTTAGTTTCCCAACCCCTCCTCAGCCAGTCCTTTCTGAAAATGAAATAATATCCAACAAGCAGTATCATTAGCTTAAATTCTGTTAAGAACTCCTACTCCAGTTCCTCAACCCTTAGGAATAGCCACAGTAAACAGTCAACACATCCCACACTGAACTGATTCCACAGGCCAATGGAGAAAAACCATTACTACAAGACCCTCTCTCTCTCTTTCTCTCACATATGTGCATGCACACACACACACACACACACACACATTCACAAGCAAATGGCATCTACACCCCCTACCTATCAAAATGATTTCTCATAGTCTTCATGGCCTACAAACTTAATTTTTACCTCTGTTTTTATTGCAGCCAAGTTGTTTTCCTTCTTTTGTCCCATATAAAAGACCTTAACATCGCATGCCACCTGCAAAGGGCAAAAAGGAGTTGGTTGAAGGAGGAGTAATTTCTCTGCCCAGAAATGTTCAGAGGAAGGTAAGAGCAGAAACAATGTACACAGGACATTACAGCATTTCCTTGTCTTATGAAATGTCTATTATTTAGCAGCTTTACACTGTCTTCTACTCCTTTCCTCTTCACCACCACAGACAAGAACATAAACACACACAAGTATGAGTACAGAGAGAATTTTAGGAATAACACATCACCTAGTATTCACATAAAACTTTACATTTGGCCGCGCACGGTGGCTCATGCCTATAATCCCAGTACTTTGGGAGGCCGAAGTGGGTGGATCACCTGAGGTCAGGAGTTCGAGACCAACCTGGCCAACATGGTGAAACCTTGTCTCTACTAAAGATACAAAAATTAGCCAGGCGTGGTGGCAGGCGCCTGTAATCTCAGCTACTCAAGAGGCTGAGGCAGGAGAATTGCTTGAACTTGGGAGACAGAGATTGCAGTGAGCTGAGATCACGCCACTGCACTCCAGCCTGGGTGACAGAGTGAGACTGTCTCAAAACAAACAAACAAAAAACAAAAAACAAACCAAAAAAAGATTCGCATTTGTATGACACTTTGCAGTTTTCAGAGTACCTTTTAAATTTTTTTTTTTTTTTTTTTTTTTTTTTGAGACAGAGTCTTGCTCTGTTGCCCAGGCTAAAGTGCTGAAGTGCAATGGTGTGATCTCAGCTCACGGTAACCTCCTCCTCCTAGTTTCAACCAATTCTTCCACCTCAGCCTCCAGAGTAGCTGGGATTACAGGCATCCACCACCACGCCTGGCTAATCTTTGTATTTTTAGTAGCGATGTTATTTCACCTTGTTGGCCAGTCGTGAACTCCCGACGTCAGGTGATCCACCCACCTTGACCTCCCAAAGTGCTGAAATTAAAGGCATGAGCCACCACAGCCAGCCCCAGAGTACTTTAATCTGTACTATTTCATTGATCACAACAATCCTTTAAGATAGTGCAGGTATTTTTAATGACCATGTATAAATGAGGAAGCAGAAACTATGAGAAATGAGTTGCTAAAGGTCACTCATATAGTGGTGGAGTTAAACTCATTTAATTAAACTCATTGAACTAATTTAATTTCAATCCAGGAATCCAATGTTCATAGGGTTTGAAAGCAGTAAATACAGAAAATGGCTTTTTCAAACTAAATGTTTGTTCATTCATTCAACAAATTCAAAGTGGATTTGCCACCAAGTCTCCCAAACAGGAATCCCTCAAATCCTATAAGTTGTCAAATTCTACCATCCTCACCTCAGAGATGGCTATTTCTCTTCAAGCTCAAATCTTGTTCTAGAAACCCCATCATTTCCTCCATGGCCCCCTCCCCTGTGCCTCGCTGACACCTGTACGGTCCACTTCTGTGTGGGAAGCTCAACATGACCCTAATACTCTGATCTCAGCCAAGTGAACCAGCTGGACAGATGATCCGACCTCGTCCAGATGGATTCGCCCTCCCAAAAATTTGGATTTGAGACACAGTGCCTGAATCATACTGCACTGAGTGAGCACTATGTCTGTGGGATTACGGCATGTTATTAAGATGCAGAAATTCGTTTTAGTGAAAATCCTTGTTTGTCTGAAAGAGAATGGGATACACATGTAGAGAGTAGCAGAAAGAAAACATTCAAACCCAAAGGAAAAGCAGAGACATTAACTGCCAGTATTCTTTTCATTTCTGTGAAAGCCAGGGTACAACTTAATTTCGTGTGATTCTCCTATTTCTTCACCAAAACACTACCTTTACTATGCCTATGACTACCACCAAAACTACCAGCACCACCACTATCCTAACTTCTAGTTTCTGTGAGTTTCTGTGCCATGTGACAAAATGGTCCCTGCTAGCCCTGCTATGACAGGCTCGGGTTGTCTCCCATTGTCCGGTATAAATAAATATCTCCACCAAAAATGTCTAATCATAGTCTACCCTATGAGCAAAAAGTTATCCTCCTGTTATCTGCATTTTTCTGGCTTTTACCACCACTTGCAACTGTAGGACCTCCAAATCTCCACAAAGTCCCTCCCCATGGGGTTTGGCATCCCCATGGAGTTCTATTTTTTAGATGAGGGTACATATACCATAGGAGGTATGTGGTGGCATATTGAGAGATTCATAATGCATTTTCTTGGAAAATCCATTTTAGTTCAAGATTTGTGGAAAAGAATAAGTAATTTCAATCAATATTTTGAATTGCTAAAATTGTGGCAGTACAATATAATAGTACGCAAATGTACACAATTGTTTTTCAACATCAAACCTTAAATTCTACAGAAATTTTCCCCTATAATGAGCCACTGGTAGGTATATTTCCCCTCAGTCCCCTACCCCAAGGGAAAAATGTGAAAAGAATGCAGCAGGAAATGTCTTAAATTCACAAACAATGTCTTACAGCCATGTACGGTCTCTGTCATGTTTGCTGTCTTCTCTGGCTCAGCATCCTTCCTCCAGGTACCTCCCTCTCCTCCTGGTCTGCTTTCTGGGAACCGCCATGTCCACACTGTCTCTGGGTATGGCTTGAGCTCCCGTGTCTGCAGACAGAGAAAGAACCCTCCAAGTTGTCAGTGCTGCACAGTGTTCTCTTATGTGAAATCTGCTAGGACGAAGCACGAAAGGGCTGTCATCCAATGGCTTACAACTCTATCAGCTTTTACTTAAAACCTCTTCACTCTTAGCTCATGTTTGTGAACAAAATAAAACTCTAAGAGGGGTCCAGAGATCCCTCAAAAGGAATCCCCGCCCACGGGTCCCTGCTGAGAAAAGTGATCTTATGTCCCTAATCACAAGGTTCTATGCTGCCATTAAAGATGCTGGGACCAGGGATGGGCACCTAACCCAAAGACAGCCAATCCTTAAATTGGCCTACAGCTCAGGAAGCATCCCACTCTGTCACCACTCAACGACTCAGATTCTCTTTCCCAGTGTAAGACACAGAAAGAATTGCTAGCAACATCAATTAGTGGCAAGAACAAAATGAAAAAATTAGAAAAACAGAAATAAAAACTGTGTGAGAAAATCTTTAACCACATGTCCTTATACCAGTACCACCCTGCCAACCTCCCTTTAACAAATACATGTGGACAAAAACAATATGTCTTAAAATGTAGAAAGTAAAGACATCTTTTCTTTGGTTTCCTCTATTGTACTTCTTGTTTCCTGCCTCTTCTTGACAAGCAAACCTAGACAGGAAGCAGGCTGACCTTCTCTCCATTCCACCCTTGGCTTCGCATGCTTAGATGGGCAATTAGATCCAAGATCCTTCATGCAGGTAAGTTATCTCTTCTTTCTTTCTCCAAATAACTAGGTAAGTAATCTTTCTCTCTCTTTCTTTCTTTCTCTCTCTCTCTCCCCCCCCCCCGCCCCCACTTCTTCTCTCCCTCTCTCCACTCTTGCGCATTCTGGTCCCAAGGTATAGGTTTAATATTGGATAAGTTAGTAATTGCACTCAGCTTCTGATAATAATGGTCCAAGCATTGTGGCTTAAGGACATAAGTTTCCCATTATCACATAATGAGAAGGCTGGAAAAGAGTAGTTGCTGGTGTGGTTTCAGCCGTCAAGGATTTCAGAGTGAAGCCTTTGAGATTATCTTGGCTTTTGCCTCACGGTTAGAGTCCAACAATAACATTCGAGTTCAGGCAATGAACTCGAAAAAGGGAAATGCAACAAGGGCTTTCTAAGAAATTCCATCCAATTACTTTTTCTTGTGTCATTTGGACATTCCTATCTGAAAGAAGGATGAGATTTGTAGTTCTTCTAAATTGGGAATACTGACATGCCTAATAAACACCGAAGTTCCGTTGACAATGGGGAGAATACTGCATAGGCGATTGGTAGTAACTACCCTGGAAAGAATGGCAAGTTGGGTGTGTGGATTCTACCTAGGCCTACTGCTTGCTTCAACCCAACTGATGCCAGGGCTCTGCAGCGAGAGCCGTTGGGTGCTGCTGTCACATTTAAAAGAGTAATACCCACATTACACCCCTTTCGCTGCTGTTCTTCTCAGGTAACAGGAATAACTGGCAGAGCTAGATTTGGGAATTCCTGGAACTCTTGGCGCTATACCACCTAAAACCATCAAAGGCCTTCTTCAATTTCTAACAAGAGTCTGAATCCCACTTACAATGGAGCATTCAGGTGAATGGCAATTAACTCCTACTGCTAAAAAAAAAACCCAATATGGGTCCTGAATAAAGTTTCAGCACCCAAGTGATGTTTAATCTCTGTGAAGTGTGGCTCATTGCTGAAGTCCTGGAAAATCATCCTCTCTTATATCCCAGTAGTTGTCAAACATGAGTGTGCATCAGAATCACCTGAATGGCTTGTTAGAACAGAGTCATGAACACCTTCAGAGGTTTTTATTCAACAGGTCAGGGGCCTTACATTTCTAACAAGTCCCTGGTGATCCTGATCTCCCTAGTGTGGGGCACCTTAAGCCTTGAGAATTATTGATATAGCTTATAAAAATCCTTATTACTGGAGCTCACCTTAATGAATCTTTACTGCTTGCAGCCAAAAGCGCTTGCTTAATGAATTGTTCTTTGGATTCGGACAGAGTCCATAGAACTGGAACAGAGGACAAGGCCTCATAGCAAACACCATGTCCCCCCAACAAGAGCCTGCCTACACTTTGGTGCCTACAGTTTTGTTACTGGATCATTTTACTACCTAATTTTTTCTTCTCTTAGGATGAGTGTCCTCCTGAATGGCTACATAATGGGTTATAAAGACATTCGGCCTTTGATCTTCTGTGCAGAAAACACGTTAGAATCCCAGGAGGCCAGACGTGGTGGCTCACGCCTGTTATCCCAGCACTTCGGGAAGCTGAGTAGGGCAGATGGCTTGAGCTCAGGGGATTGAGACCAGCCTGGGCAACATGGTGAAACCCTGTCTCTACAAAAAAACACAAAACTTAGCTGGGCATAGAGGCGTGCACCTGTAGTCCCAGATACTCTGGAAGCTGAGGTGGGAGGATGGCTTAATCCCGTGAGGCAGAAGTTGTAGTGAGCCGAGGTCACACCACTGCACTCCAGCCTGGGCAGCAGAGTGAGGCCCTGTCTCATAAAAGGAAATAAATATAAAAAGAATCCCAGGAGTGAATTCACCTAGATTTAAGCACAGCCAATGTACCTACATTCATAAGAAAGCAAGGTTGGTCAAACCATTACTTTGGATTTAAAGTGAATGGCCAAATAAACCAACAAAAATCTAATTACTTGTCCTATACAATAAGGAGTAAAAAAAGAACAATACATAATCCCTACTCTTGAAGAACTCAATATAATTGAGGATACCCATGTAAACAAATACTTTTTTTTGAGATAGAGTTTTGCTCTGTCGCCCAGGCTGGAGTGCAGTGGGGCGATCTCGGCTCACTGCAAGTTCTGTCTCTAGGGTTCACACTTTTCCTGCCTCAGCCTCCCAAGTAGCTGGGACTACAGGCGCCCACTACCACATTTGGCTAATTTTTTTTGTAGTTTTAGTAGAGATGGGGTTTCACCGTGTTAGGCAGGATGGTCTTGATCTCCTGACCTTGTGATCTGCCCGCCTCGGCCTCCGAAAGTGCTGGGGTTGCAGGCGTAAGCCACTGCGCCCGGCCACAAATACATATTTCAATACATATGGTCGCTACAATAGTGCTATGAACAAAGTATAATGGAAGCAAAGAAGATACAGGAAGCCTGTAGGAAGTGAGTAAAGGAAGACATCACCCCAGATCCACCTGAAAAAATTCTGAGGAATTTCCTTTTATGCTCTAGGGCTCTAACTTATGAATAGCTGTGTTAACCTGTTGCCTAGATCGACATGTTCTTTCAACGAGCGCAGCGAAATTTTCCCCCACTCCTTTCCCTTACCAGAACAGTGGTCTCCTGAGATATAAACCTATCCAGACTCAATTTTTCTCCCTCTCCTGGGAATGGAATGAGCTATCACCCGCCTCCCTCTATCGCCCTGAGGAGTCCACAAGAGCAACTGCACTCCCCCGCCCACGCAAAAAAAAAAAAAAAAAAAAAAAGGCTCAGCGAGGGCTGAGGTAGGAAAAATGTTACCAGGCATCTTACCAAAGCAAGGGTGTCTCCTCCAGCCCGTACTCTAGATTGGGAGTTAGGCTTAGAGGAAGGAACGCCAAAGGTGAAATCAGAATACCTGTGGTTGGAATCCCAGCTCCTCAGTAGGTTAGTTCCCTTGGCCACGATATTTAACTGTTTAACCGTCCTGAAACCACTTCTCATCAGTACAATGGAAATATCATTACATTCTTCGCAGGGCAACTGTGAGATTCAAGGAAATTCAGACTATCATAACGCAGTAAGTGGAGTCTAAAATTTCAATTGCGTGAGATATGGGACCCCATTACTGCTAGATTTAAATGGCTGAGGTGAGGATGCACCGCGAGACTGCCCGGAGTTCCAGGCCTCGCGGTGTTCTGGCGCCACCTGGTGGGAGCTGTTAAATAGCGATCGGAGAGGACCTGGTCGCAGGGGAGCTGGAACTTCCTGGAAAAGCTGGAGTCCATTGCTTTGCCTGATTATTCCGGGAGATTGGAGGTGCAGAGACTCCTCCTAGGTCTGTTCTTTCCCAGCTGTCTCGCTGTTCTAGGAATTCGGGCAGGGGGAGAACGGGAGATAGCCAATCACGGGGGAAGAATGGGAGATAGCCAATCACTGGTTACTTTATATTGTAATCACGCGGTAGTGGAAGAAGTCGCCCTGGCCCTGAGCCCAGTCTCACCTGTGGCTACAAGCCAGCCGCGCGGGCCTCCCCTCTCCCCGTGAAAGCACCGAGCTCCTTCCTGCCTCGTCAACTTCCTAGGTGCCATTTCATCTGTTTTGAGTGCTGTTGATGGTGGCTACTGCCAGTGTTTCCTATCGACACTACCCCAATTGTTTCCTGTCCGTTGTCTCTCCCCCAACATTGTTTCTTTCAGTTAACTCTGCTATCTGAAGTCATCTAGTGGTGTTTTTCCTCTAAAATAAGGTATGGCTTACTTTAAACTTCATGGCTTTACTTTTATGACTTTAATAAGGCTGTGCTCTTTCAGTTCCTCTAAAACTTTTTGTTCACCAGTGTGTCCTCAATGCCCATTGCAACAACTGGAATATAATTTATTCTTTTTTTTTTTTTTTTTTTTTGAGACAGAGTCTCGCTCTGCCGCCAAGGCTGGAGTGCAGTGGCCAGATCTCAGCTCACTGCAAGCTCCGCCTCCCGGGTTCACCCCATTCTCCTGCCTCAGCCTCCGGAGTAGCTGGGACTACAGGCGCCCGCCACCTCGCCCGGCTAGTTTTTTGTATTTTTTAGTAGAGACGGGGTTTCACCGTGTTAGCCAGGATGGTCTCGATCTCCTGACCTCGTGATCTGCCCGCCTCGGCCTCCCAAAGTGCTGGGATTACAGGCTTGAGCCACCGCGCCCGGCCTATTTTATTCTTAATAAACATTTATTGGTATGTCCATTTCTCTAGTCAGTGGAAACATCTAAGCAAGGTATTTTAAGGGAATGAGGTTTGATATTACTAATAATAGTGTTCTTCTGTCAAGCTAACGAAGACCAGTTTTTAAAAATCAATGCAAAGAATGGAATTCCAATCTCCAAAAATAAATGGCAGCAAAAGTCTAAACACAAATTTATATAGGTTAAGAATTTTTAACATCTGTTTAGTTGCAAAATCCAGGGACTAAGATTTTTTTTATTACATCTGATAAAGATGTAATCACTGACTTTACATCACTTTACATAACAAATAAGGAGCTTTCGTGTTCCTACCACTGCTATTACTGGCATTGCAGTTCACTTTACTGCTTTTAGCTTCCTGAGTAAACCATTTTTCAAAAAATAGCCAATTGCTAAAGACTATCTACAAAGGAGATTATTTAGATGATCCCAAACAATGTATGTATATAAGTCAAATGGAGAGGGAGTATCAACGAAGGTTTGTGTTACCTTTCTCTGAAAGAGCCCTTGGAGCCCTTGATTATTGAAAATTTTATTTTATTTTATTTTATTTAGTTATTTATTTATTTTTAAGACAGTCTCACTCTGTCTCCCAGGCTGGAGTGCAGTGGCACGATCTCAGCTCACTGCAAGCTCCACCTCCCGGGTTCATGCCATTCTCCTGCCTCAGCCTCCCGAGTCGCTGGGACTATAGATGCCCACCACCACGCCCAGCTACTTTTTTTGTATTTTTAGTAGAGACGGGATTTCACCACGTTAGCCAGGATGGTCTCAATTATTGAAAAATTAAGGTTGGATCTGGTGTTCCAAGAAATAACATAAAGAGCTTTATTTTTTAATAAAAGGTTATAATCTTGATATAAATGGCTCTAACTGTACAGTTACATATCTCTGCTTGTGCAGTGGAGCAAGTTTCTACCTAGACTTTTTAGGGAGGCAAACATCTTTTCTAAACACCTTTAGCGCAATACCGCCACCTGGTGTGGTGAAGACAAGGAGAAAATTAGCTGAAGTTCAAAGTGCAGAACTCTGTGTTTGACACTCTGTAAGATTGAATGACCCAAATGAAGTGGTCACAAACACAATTAATTAAATACAACTGCTACATCATGATGCACAAATAAGGACTATATAAATATCTGCATATGAACAGTTCGGAATAAAACAAGAGTGACCATCTTTAGTAATCACTGACTTATATCACTACTAATAATACATAAGGAGCTTTAGTCAAAAGAAAACTTTAAAAATACAAAGAGAAAGTATCTAAACACACCAACGGGGCAGCGCCAATAACTCTTGAAGGATTAAAGGAGTATTTTAAATGAATATGCAAAAAATAGGACTGGGTAAGGAATTTCAAGAGCAACACATGAGAACAGTGGTAATAATAACTAACATTTATTGATTGGGCCATCATGTGCCAGTCACAATTCCAAGCACATCACGTGTGTTAAGTTAGGTAATCCTTGCATCCCTCTAAGGTGTGCATTATTTTGATCATCTCCATTTCATCTGAGATGAATGGAAAGAGTTCGATCACTTGTCAAGATCACTCAGTGAGTCAGCAGGAGAACTAGACCTTAACTCAAGGTGGCCTGGATCCAGAGCCCACACTCTCAACACAAGCCTTTGCCTCCAAGCTGGGAGCACACTTAGAGAAAGTAGGATGCCCAAAGGGTGGCTGTGTATAAAGAGTAAGCTGAGGGGGCCAGCAAAGCACTAGGCAGAGCAAGCTCCACTTCTTAGAGAAGATGTTATCACGCAACAGATAGCAAGCCAAGGCAGAGCCACTCGACTGCTCCTCTCCTTCCATCTTCACTCGTTCCCCAGTATGAGTGAGTGAAACATGAAGAGCAATCATAAAAGAACTGGAAAAGTCACAGCATTTGTAAGAGTGGGAAAGAAGCACCAGAGTGGGAGAAAATGTTGGAAAATAACAACCAGTCTCTAAATAATCAGTTCTCCAATCTCCACTGAGTAACTGACCTGAATTTTTCCAAAGCTTATAGATGTGATCATGAAATCCATCCAATTCCTTTAAAAATCAAAGAGAGTTAGAAATATTGGAAGGCCAGAGCTCAACAAATATTTGAAAATATTTAAAAGGGGAAAAAGCTAGACTTCAGAAATTATAGACATGTATGTTAGAATATAATTCCTGGATCGTTAAAAATATAATACAACATTATGTTATAAATATAACGTGGGGATGCTATAGACTACTAAATGTTTCGTTTACAAAAATTTCATTCATTCAAAAATATGTGTTAAGTAATAAATACCCTCAAGAAGCTTACATTTTTAGTGGGGGGTGGTGGGTATAGGCAATAAATAACTGAATATATGCAGAAATACAAAACAGGTTAAGTATTATAGTATGCACCTAATATAGGGCAAGGGATACAATTCATAGAGAAAGTCTCTCTAATAAGATGACTTTTGAGAGGAGATCTTTTAAAAATAAAGTGGGACACGGGAGGACATAGAGGAAAACTAATTCAGGGAATGGAAAGTGCAAGTTCATTGGTTCTGTGGTAGGAGGGTGCTTGCTGAATTCACAGAACAGGAACAAGGTCCATGAGGCTGGTATGGAAACAGAGACGAAGATGACATCTGAACAGGAACAGAGGCTCTGATTATGTGGGACCTGTAGGCCACTGTAGGAACTTAGTTTTTTTATAGTGTTAAATCCAGCTTAGTCTAAAGCTACCTTACTACATATTTTAAGTTCAGCCTAAACGTTTCTCTGTACATTGTGAACTGCAACATAAACGGAGTTGTAAACAGACCATAGCCTACTCTTGTGCCAATCACCAAATTTTGACCAATCAGTGGTGGCCAACTATTCAAACTGTGTTCAAATATGGCTGATGCCAAGCTGTAAGCAATCCTGCTGTTTCTGTACCTCACTTCTGTTTTCTGTACATCACTTTCCTTTTTCTGTCCCTGAATCTTCCACCACGTGGCTGCGCTGGAGTCTCTGTGCCTACTCTGGCTCTGAAGGCTGCCCAATTCATCAATTGTTCTTTGCTCAACTAAACTCTGTTAAACTTAATTTGGATAAGGTTTTTCTTTTAACAATAGTGAGGGAGTTTAAAGGCCCTGAAAGGTTTAAACAGGGGAATGACAGGCTCTAAGTTATATCTTGTCAAGATTGCTACTGTTGCTTTGTGGAAAATAGAGTAAGGGAGTTGGGAAGCAGAAAGAACAGTTAAAATGCTCCTGTAATAATTCAAGCCAGCACTGTTCACAATAGCTAAGACTCGGAAGCAACCCAAATACGCATCAATGACAGACTGGATAAAGAAAATGTGGCATATATACACCATGGAATACTATGCAGCCATAAAAAAGGATGAGTGCATGTCCTTTGCAGGGACATGGGTGAAGCTGGAAACCATCATTCTCAGCAAACAAAAACAAGAACAGAAAACCAAACGCCACATGTTCTCACTCATAAGTAGCAGTTGAACAATGAGAACACATGGACACAGAGAGGGGAACATCACACACCAGGGCCTGTCAGGGGTTGGAGGGCAAGAGGAAGGACAGCATTAGGAGAAATACCTAATGTAGATAACGGGTTGATGGATGCAGTAAACCACCATGGCACGTGTATGCCTATGCAACAAACCTGCATGTTCTGCACATGTACCCCAGAACTTAAAGTATACTAATTAAAAAAATAAAAATAATAATAATCTGAACCAGCTATGCCCCCTTTCCTCTCCCTTCATGACACAGTGCTAGTCTTGTTCATGTTAATATTCTCCTTGCCAAGCACAGTGCCTGGCGTAATAATGATGATTGCATGAAACCTTTGGCAACAGCAAATAAAACTGCAGTCATACACTGACACATGGAAAGGAACCATGCGTTTGTCTATATTAAAAACACAGTCTGTGATAAGTCATTACTTCACAGGTGAGAGAAGGAATGCAAATGAAAAGAGACTCTATTTCGAACCTTAGATCACCAAGAATATCTGCTTTGCCTGCTGCGGGTTTTCTCAAAACCATAAGCAAATCCTGTTCTCTTCTCTACCCTCACAGGTCCAGATGGGCATGCAAAACTGGATTTGGGAAATTGAGGCTCTGTTTTGTTTGCATCCCTGATGCTGTGCTGTGGCCTTCTGGGGAGGCGGTTGTACAGGAACACCTGGATTTATTAATCTTGCATCACCCAAGAGGTAGAACCATCAGCCTTCCACCGTATGATAAGCTCTTATATGTATCCAAGAGATGTTCTAGAGAAACAACATCCCTCTAAGTTTCCTGCCAGAACTTTTTATGCTCTTGCTTTGGGATAGATCTAGGCAAAGAACTGGATGCTTTGTGAAGGAAAGGTCCTGGCTTGGAACGTACATTTACCTTTCTCCACTGGGTGGCAACTAGGTCTTTAGATTAGCCAACTAGAGAAGATTAGCCAACTAGAGAAGAGCAGTAGAATAGCCAATTAGAGAAGTGACATCATGTTGACTCTAACTCACATCTGCACTGTGTCCTATGAAGTCAGGAGCACATTTCTGTTCATTTCAGTCCTGGAGTTTGCAGTGGGGTTTCTGACCAACGGCTTCATTTCCTTGGTGAATTTTTGGGACGTAGTGAAGAGGCAGCCACTGAGCAACAGTGATTGTGTGCTTCTGTGTCTCAGCATCAGCCGGCTTTTCCTGCATGGACTGCTCTTCCTGAGTGCTATCTAGCTTACCCACTTCCAGAAGTTGAGTGAACCACTGAACCACAGCTACCAAGCCATCCTCATGCTATGGATGATTGCAAACCAAGCCAACCTCTGGCTTGCCGCCTGCCTCAGCCTACTCTACTGCTCCAAGCTCATCCATTTCTCTCACACCTTCCTGATCTGCTTGGCAAGCTGGGTCTCCAGGAAGATCTCCCAGATGCTCCTGGCTATTTTTCTTTGCTCCTGCATCTGCACTGTCCTCTGTGTTTGGTGCTTTTTTAGCAGACTTCACTTCACAGTCACAACTGTGCTATTCATGAATAACAATACAAGGCTCAACTGGCAGATTAAAGATCTCAACTCATTTTATTCCTTTCTCTTCTGCTATCTGTGGTCTGTCCCTCCTTTCCTATTGTTTCTAGTTTCTTCTGGGATGCTGACTGTCTCCCTTGGAAGGCACATGAGGACAATGAAGGTCTATACCAGAGACTCTCGTGACCCCAGCCTGGAGGCCCACATTAAAGCCCTCAAGTCTCTTATCTCATTTTTCTGCTTCTTTGTGATATCATCCTGTGCTGCCTTCATCTCAGTGCCCCTGCTTATTCTGTGGCATGACAAAATAGGGGTGATGGTTTGTGTTGGGATAATGGCAGCTTGTCCCTCTGGGCATGCAGCCATCCTGATCTCAGGCAATGCCAAGTTGAGGAGAGCTGTGACAACCATTCTGCTCTGGGCTCAGAGCAGCCTGAAGGTAAGAGCCGACCACATGGCAGATTCCAAGACACTGTGCTGAGAATGGACATAAAATGAACTCTTCCTTAATACGCCCATGAGTCTTCATGAATATGCCTCTGATTCCTCAGGAATACAACTCTGATTCCTCACAAAGCCTTCCGATTTCTTCTGTAAAACACAATTGAAAGTCTCTCCACTTTGTATCAATGAACTAACTTATAGATGAATAAAATAATTATGCACTATACATGGCCTAGGCAAGAATAATGTTGTTGGTACCCTAGGTTTGTTTTGATAAAATGAACAAAATAATTAGGTGAGATATTTGGTGTAAATCCTTTATATACTATAGCTTATTATTGGTATGAATCAAACCATGAGAAATCACATCTTCTGAAATATCTATATCCCAAGATTGTATGTTTGACTTTTAACATGACTGCTAAACCTCTTTCTCAGAACTGGTGCTAGCATCATATTTGGAAATATTCACTACTACAATAAGTGTATAATCCTCTTCAAACTCCACAATTTTCATGGAAACAAAGACAAACTTGGAAAGATAGTTATGTCATAATTTCAGCTTCAAGAGGTACCATGTAACTTCAACTTCAAGAGGCACAAGAGAAAAAAAAAAAAAAACAAGAGGCACAAGAGAATAGTGTATTTTGTCTGAAAATACACTGATTCAGAAATGCACTTTGATCTACTTTATAATGATGGAAGAGAAGCAGATATTTGTTTAGTAGGTGACCTGGATGCCAGTAGGTGCCTTGTGTGGACTTTCTGGCTATGCCCAATTTGCCTTTGAAGATGGTGCTTTGCCTGGTACCAAGTATTTGTCTCTCTAGTTGGGGTCCCTATCCAAATCGCCTAGCTGAAAGGTATATTTGTAGAGATTTGGCGTTCTCTGTATTCCTGCACAGGAACCCAGCCAGGAAGGCTTTCCTCAAATTAAGTACTGAAAGACTCAGGAGAAAACAAGGTATACCAGACATTTAAATCTTGGTAGGCTTCACAGTTGTAGCAGCTCACCAGCAAGGCTCTTAGTTCTGCCAGCTGTGGGGCCAGAGAACTGTTTCCTCCTCTCAGGCACTTGGTCTTAATAGATCCAAATCTTCACCTCAGTTTTCCTCCAAAAATTAGCCTCCAGTGGCTACAAAATTTGCAACTTCATCTGGCTTCCTCTCCTTGGTGGTCACTGAAGTTGTCCCAGGATTCCCTCAAAGACGTCGGTCCTTGCTCTTGGCTGCACATTGAAATTATCTAAGGGGCTTTTTAAAAATCTCAATGTCCAGGCCAAATACGACCAATAAAATCAAATATCTTGAGACAAAATGAGGCTTCTTTTTCTTTAATGTTCCTCAGGTGATTTCAGGGTGCAGCCAATGTTGAGATCCACTCTTCTAGATGCCCTGTCGGTGTAGAGATGGAGCATCTTTTCATATGTTTATTTGTATGGCTTTATTTTTAACATTGTATTTCTGAGATTCACCCAAAATATTACACGAGTCACTGATTGCTTACTTACTCACTATTTCTGAACATTTTGCATTGCCTACAGTGTGGGGCTACTATGAATAAAGTTTCTATACACATTCTTGAATCCATTTCTTTGTAGGCATAGGTTCATTTCTCAAATAAATACCTAGGAGTGAAATTACTATGTTAAAACATTTATATTCATTTAACTTTATAAAAACTGTTAAAGAGTTTTCCAAAGTGATCCTAACATTTTATGCTCCCCTCAATAAGGTAGGAGAGCTGTTCCACATTCTCAACAACATTTGGTGTTGTCAGTCTTTTTAATTTTGGCCATTCTAGTGGGGATGAAATGGTATCTCATTGTGGTTTCCATTGCATTTGTCTTCTAACTCATGATATGCAGAACAATTTTGTGTGCTTCTTGGCTATTTGTATTTTTTCTATTATAAAGTAACTACCCATTTTAATATTGAGTTATCTTTTTATTATTGATTTATAAGAGTTTATTGATTTGTAGCATTTGTATATGTCCGATAATATACATATATGTATTCGTATACAACTCCTATGTATACACAACTGTTTTATATTAAGTTATCTTTTTATTATTGATTTGTAGAAGTTTATTGATTTGTGTGTGTGTATATATACATACATATATGTATACGAAAAATATACATATATATAACATATACAGATACAAGTCCTTTGTCTGATATATGCATTGTGAATATTTTGACCCAGACTGTGGTTTTCCTTTTTATTTTTTAATAGTGTGCTGATAAGCACAAATGATGACTTTAATAAAATCTAATGTCATTTTTTTCTATAATGCTTGTGCTTTTTATGTCTGCTAGAAAGAATATCTGCCTGCCTCTGACATGCAAAAACAGTCTCTATGATTTTCTCTAGAATTTTCATAGTTTTTACTTGTTTGGGACTATAATTGATCTTGAATTAATTTTTTTGTGTAGTATTAAGTAGGCCTGAACTTTACTGTTTTTATATGTCTATCTAAGTATGCCAATATCATTCGTTGAAGAGTTTTATTTTCTAATTGACTTGAACTCTTGTTGAAAATCATACAACTATATATGCATGAATCTTTTTCTGGTTTCTATGTTGTGTTCCAGTGATCTATTTGTCCAGTCTTTAACCAATATCTCACTTTTGGATTATGGTAGATTACTAGTAAGTTTTTAAATATTCAAAAATATTCTGTCTGAAAATCTATAAACATATCTCTTTATTTTTTGTCTTTAATTTATCTCAACAATGTTTTGTAATTTTTAGTGTAAAGGTCTTTTGGTAAAATTATTCTTAAGTATTTAATATTTAATAATGTTATTGTATATAGAGTTGTTTACATTTTTATTCGCTACCAGCATGTAAAAATACAATTGATTTTTGTATGTTAACCATTATCTGACAACTATACCAAATTAATATATTGGTTCCAGTAGCTGTTTGAAGATTCTTTGAAGTTTTATACTTAATCATGTCATCAGCAAATAAAGACAATTTTATTTCTTCTTTCTCCATACATATGCCCTTTATTTTTTAAAAATTTATTTCACTGGCTGGGATCTCCAGTGTTGTGCTGATTAGATTTAATGTGAATACACATTCTGGCCTTGTTCCTGTTTTTAGGAAGAAAACATTCACTATTTCATCATTGGGTATAAAGTTAACTGTAGATCATTTTTAGATTCCCTTTGTCAGATGCAAAAAGCCCATTTGTATTCCTACTTTGCTAACAATTTTTACCATTAATGAGTCTGGAATTTTATTTTAAATTTTTTTGTATTTATTGAGATGATTCTACTGTTTTTCTTCTCCATTTTGTTAACATGGTGAATTACACTGATTAATCTTTGAATGTTAAATAAACTCTGCATTCCTGGTATAAGCCTCACTTAGTCATAGTGTATTATTCTCTTTATATGTTGCTCTACTTTATTTGCTAATATATTGTTAAGGATCTTTGTATATATGTTTATGTGGAATACCAACCTCTATTTTTCTTTTTTCTTTTTTTAATTACATATCTTTGTCAAGATTTGGTGACAAGGTTATTCTGGCCTAATGAAACAAGTTAGAAAACATTTCCTCTATCTTTATTTTCTTAAAAGTTTGTGTAAGATTGGTATTATTTCTTCTCTAAATATTTGATATGATTCACCAGAGAAACCATTTGGACCTGAAGTTTTTTATTCAGGAAGGTTTGCTTTTTTCAAAGTAATTGCAACCTATTTAATAGATATAGTACCATTAAGATTTTCTGTTTCTTCTTGTGTCTATTTTGGTTTCATTTTTTAAGGAGTTTGTCCATTTTATCTAAGTTTTTAACTTTTTGCCATAAATTTGATCAGAATGTTTGTAGTAGACGGTTTTCTATTCCCTCATTCTCAGTTTTGATTACTTTGTTGTCTCTTTTTATTTATTGTTCTAGCCAGTGATTCATCAACTTGTTGATGTTTACAAGCAATCATCATTTGGTTTCATCTGATTTTCTCTACTTCTTTTATTTCTTCCTATTTATGTTCTATTATTTATTATTTCTTTGGTTTAATTTCTCTTCCTGTTTTAGCATCTTAAGGCAGAGAATTTGATCAATACTTTAACTTTTTTTGTTCTAATATAAACATTTAAGCTTTAAGTTTCCTGCTCAACACTTCTTTGCTGCATCACACAAATTTTGATATGTTGCATTTTCATTTTTAAGTTCAGTTTGAACTTTTATCTAATTATACTTTACATTTGTGGTTTAACCAATGTTTTATATAGAATTGCATTGTTTAATTTCCAAGAATTTGGGAATTCGCTAGATACCTTATTGGTTCTAATTTCTAATTTAATTCCATTGCCATCAGAAAACATATTCTGTAATATTTCAATCTTTTGAAATTTATCGAGACTTACTTTATGGCCCAGCATATTGTCTATCTTTGTGAATAATTCATGTATATTGAAAAAGATATGCTGTTGTTGAATGTAGTGCCCCATAACTATCAGTTAGGTCAAGGTGCTTGATAGTGTTATTTAGATCTTCTACATTCTTACTGACTTTTTGTCTCATTTTAATCTCAAATAATGAGAGAGAAGTGTAAAACTCTTTCACCACAATTATGGATTTGTCTACTTCTCTCTGTAGTCCTGTCAGTGTTTGCTTCATCCGTTTTGAAGCTCTGATATTAAATTCTTACATTTTTATAATTGCTATGTGTATTTGATGAATTTACCCTTTTATAATTTTAGAATTATAAAATAATTTACAATTACCTTTATCTCTCATAATACTTCATCTCTTATAATACTTGCCTTGAAGTTCACTTTGATATTAAAATAGTCACTCTAGCTTTCACATGCTTTTCGTTTTCTTGGTGTGTTAGGTCATTCTTGCATTGCTGTAAACAAATATCTGAGGCTGGGTAATTTATAAGAAGAGTAATTGGTTCATGGTTCTGCAAGCTGTACAGAAAGCACAGCAACAGCATCTGTTTCTGGTGAGGCCTCAGGAAGTTTACAGTCATGATGGAAACTGAAGGGGGAGCAGGCATCTCACATGGCAAGAGCCGGAGCAAGAGAGAGAGGGGAAGGGAGATGCGCTACACTTTTAAGCATCCAGATCTCATGAGAACTCACTATCGTAAGGAAAGCACAAAGCCACAAGAAATCTGCCCTCATAGTTTAAACACAATCCACCAGGCCCCACCTCCAACATTAAGGATTACCTTTCAACATGAGATTTAGAGAGAACAACATCCAAACTGTATCACTTGGTTAACTTTTCTATCCTATTACTTTCAAATCTCTCTTTATTTTTCAAATTTGCCTGTTAAGAGAAAGGCACTGGACCAATATATTCAAAGTGCTAAAACAACACTGTCAGTCATCCTGTATTCAATAAACTGTCCTTCAAATGTGAGGAAGAAATTAAGACATTTTCAGACAAAGAAAATCTGATAAGAGTTCATTACCAGCAGATCTGCTCTGCAAGAAGTGCTTAAGGGAGCCCTGCAAAGTGAAACAAAACAACACTAGATAGGAATTCAAAGCTGTATGAAAAAAAAAAAAAAAAAAAAAAGACCTTAATAAAGCTACATGGGTGGTTAATAAAAGCTAGTGTAAGTTAGTAACAACAGTTTGTAACTCCACTTTTTGTTCTCTACATAATTAAAGGGACTAATACACTTAAAAAATTATGAGTCTAAAAGCTAGTTTTACTGTAACTTTGGTTTGTAACTCCATGTTTTGTTTTGTAAATAATTTAAAAGACTAATTTAGGCTGGGCACGGTGGCTCATTTTTAAGAGCCTGTAATCCTAACACTTTGGGAGGCTGAGGCAGGTGGATCACTTGAGGTCAGGAGTTGGAGACCAGCCTGGCCAACATGGTGAAACCTCGTCTCTACTAAAAATACAAAAATTAGCCAGGCGTTGTGTCATGCGCCTGTAATCCCAGCTATTAGGGAGGCTGAGGCAGGAGAATTGCTTGAACCTGGGATGCAGAGACTGCAGTGAGCCAAGATGGCACCACTGAACTCCAGCCTGGGTGACAGAGTGAGACTCCGTTAAAAAAAAAAAAAAAAAAAAAAAAGACTAATTTATTTAAAGAATTATTTAGCTTAGAAAAGGAAAGAGGAAGGGATGGAGCAAGGTGGCTGAATACAAGTCTATACCCCTACCCATCCCTTGGCAACAGCCACATGGCATGGAGAATCTGTATGCTTGAGGGAGGGCACAGCAGGTGTGAGGCTTTGCATTGAACTCAGTGCTGCCCTGTCACAGCAGAAAGCAGAACCAAGTAAAAGTCAGCTGACATCTGTCCATGGAGGGAGCATTTGAATTGGCCCTAGCCAGAAAGCCTATCCCAGAGGCCAGAACTTAAGTTCTGGCCAACCTTACCACTACAAGATGGAGTGCTCTAGGGCTCTAAGTAAACTTGAGGGGCAGATTGGGCCACAAGGATTGCAATTCCTAGTCAAATCTTAATGCTAGCCTAGGCTCAAAGCCAGTCAACTTGGGGGGCAAGTGACCTATGTCAGAGTGGCTAAGAGAGTGTTTGTGCCACCCTGCCCACGCACCCCGGAAGCAGCCACACAATGTGGAGAAATCAATTTCTTTGGAATAGGGAGAGTGCAGTGATTGAGAGACTTTACACTGAACTCAGTGCTGCCCTGTCAAAGTGGAGACCTGGCAGGATGCATCACCTACAGACTAAAGAGACCCTGGGCCCTGAATAACCAACGGTGATATCCACGTAATATGCTGCAGTTTGGACTCTGAGACATGTTGGCTTTGGGTGTGATCCAGCACATCTCCAGCTGTGGTGGTTATGGTGAAAGACTCCCTTCTGTTTGAGAAAAGCAAGAGGAAAAGAAAATGGGGCTCTGTCTTCCACCTTAGGTCCCAATTTAGCCACAGTAGGTCAGAGCACCAAGCAGGATCTTGGGGTCCCTGAATCCAGGTCTAAGCTCTTGGTCAGTATTTCTGAGCCTATCCTGGGCTGGAGGGAAATCCACTACCTTGAAGAATGAGCTCTAGGCCTGGCAGCATTCATCGCAAGCTGACTGAAGAGCTCTTAATCTTTAAGTGAACATCAGTGGAGGCCTGGCATAGCTCCCTGTGGAACCGTGATGATGGTGGCCACAAAGAGAGGCTCCTCTGACTCGGGAAAGGGCAGAGAAGAATGGGAAGAATTTTGTCTTGTGGTTCAAGTGCCAGCTTAGCTTCAGTAGAATGGGACACCAGGTAAATTTCTAAGGTTTTTTACTTCAGTCCCTGGCTCCCAGATATCATCTGTGGACCCTCCCAGGGCCTAGGTTAACTCGCCACTCTGAAGGTGGAAACACAAATCTCAAGCAGGTATTTGGACCTGAGAAGATTCTGTATTGGGCCCTGGAGCCCGCTGCTTGGGCCTGCTCCCGCACTGTGGAGTATACTTTCATTTTCAATACATCTTTGCTTTTGTTGCTTCATTCCAAAAAAAAGGGGGTAGGGGGGCAAACGACTTGAATAGACATTTCTCCAAAGAAGATACACAAATGGCCAATAAACACATGAAAAGATGGTCAACATCATTAATCACTGGGAAAATGCAAATCAAAATTATAATGATTCAAACCATCAGCAAAATCAGCATAGAAGGGACTACCTTAAGGTAATAAAAGCCATCTATGACAAACCCACAGCCAACATTATACTAAACGGGGAAAAGTTGAAAGGATTTCTCCTGAGAACTGTAACAAGTCAAGGATGCCCAATTTCACCACTTCTATTCAACATGGTACTGGAAGTTCAAGCCAGAGCAATCAAAGAGAAAAAGATAAGGGGCATCCAAATCGGCAAAGAGGAAGTCAAACTGTCACTGTTTGCTGATGATATGATCGTATACCTAGAAAACCCTAAAGACTTACCCAAAAAGCTCCTACAACTGGTAAGTGAATTCAGAAAAGTTTCAGGATGCAAAATTAATGTACACAAATCAGTAGCTCTGCCATATGCTAACAGTGACCAAACTGAGAACCAAATCATGAACTCAACCCTTTTCACAATAGCTACCAAAAAAAAAAAAAAAAAAAAAAAAAACTTAGGAATATACCTATATACCTAACCAAGAATGTGAAAGACCTCTACAAGGAAAACTACAAAACACGACTGAAAGAAATCATAGATGACACAAACAAATGGAAACATATCTCATGCTCATGGGTGGGTAGAATCAATATTGTGAAAATGACCATCCTGCCAAAGCAATCTACAAATTCAATGCAATACCCATCAAAATGCCACATGTTGTGGAATGCCTAGATCAAGTTAGTTTACATATGCATTACCTCACATACATACCATATTTTTGTGATGAAAACACTTAAAACCTACTCTCTTAGCAATTTTCAATAATACAATACATGGTTATTAACTATAGTCACTATGCCATACGGTACTTCTATGAATTCAACTTTTTAAAATTCCACATTGGATTTTTTCTTGAAATTGTCAGTTATATTTTCAAGAAACTAGGAGAAGAGAAAATATAGTTGTTTATATTTGCCCACATACTAGCCATTTCTAGTACCATGCATTTAGGCTCAAAGGGTGATGCAGAGTAATAAAATGTGGTCTGTTTAACATAGAACTTTCAATTTAGTTGAGGGTTACACACAAACATATAGGAAACATTTAAATAGCAATAAGAGTTTGTATCTAATTAGGTATCAAAATTACTGGCAAAAACAAACTGTGTAACCAGGCTTTGGATCGGAAAGCAAGCGAATGTCATAGATGAAGGTTTAGAGGTGGGAATGAGCATAGCAAGTTCTCTATAGCAGGTAGAGGTCAGATTATGGAGCTAAACTCAAGAGTTGGGGCTTTTTATGTTAGTGGTTATAACAGAATATTAAGTAAGGAAGTGACACAATCACAGCAGTTATTTTACGTGCAGGATTTATTTCAAGAGGAGGAGGCAGAGGATTTGAATCATGTATACTTCAGTTACAATAAAAGGAAATTTGGTCTGGGATGGAGGTAGTAGGAATGATGAAAAAGGAATAGATTGAGAGACCTTTGGAAAAACATCATCAGCTAGTGTCTTGATATGGTGGTTAGGGAAGGAAGAACCAGGGAGGATTTCATTGTGGGGTTCTAATATGATGTAATCACATAAGAAAAATTGAAGAAGTTGAGAGAGGAAGTTGGTTTGAATTTGGAAGAAATAGTAAAACTTGGAATGTATTACAACTGGGTAGACATCATGTTTTCTACTTAGAAAACACCAGCAGATCTTTGAAAATGAAGAAGTGAAACTCAGATTAGAGGTTGGAACTAGAAATAGACTTGTAGTGATCAAAAGAGAGGCTGCCCTGAAAAACAGAAGATTTGATCTGGGTTATAAAGGTAGAAGGAAAACGTTGGGAAGGTTAGAGGCTGTAAAATTCTGGGAGGAGCAAGTGGCCAAGAGGTAGTGGGGATGGTTGGAAAAGGCTTTTTTTTTTTTTTTTTTTTTTTTTTTGCCTTTTAAGTCCCTCCTATCTTCAGGGAACAACCACCTCTACCTAGAGGCAACTGCTTCTTGTCGTGCTGCCGCCGAGAGTTCTCCATGATCCTGCCCTTTACCATATTTGATGGATCCATTGCTAGCCCATCAAAGTCTATTTTTGGGAATTTTCTAACTTGATCAAAGAAAACATCGGTAAGACATGAAATCCAGCAGCTTCTCATATCTATATTCTCTACCATTTAACCTATTACACACAGAAATGAACAGAGACAAGAAGTGAATATGGCTAAAACCTGCTTTTATTCAGTTCCTGATGTTCCAGAGGTCCAGCTATATCCCTGCCCTGTTTTGGTTTCATTGTATAACCCTTTATCATATTCCATGAACCAATACATAACACTTTTGCCTAAATCTGTTTGAATTGAATTTCTAGCCCTTGCAACCAAAAGATGTATGCTGCGCTGAGTGGTACAAAAATCACATAAATGGAACAATTAAGTCCGTTAGCAGACATGTAGAGAAGGGATAAATACATAAGTTATTTGTGGACCAGGAAAAAAAAGCATCATTCTTAGAATGGCCTGTCTCAGACTCAATGGGAAATCTAAATAGAAGATTAAATTTCAGTATCAAAAAAAAAAAAAAAAAAAAAAAAAAACCAGATGAACTGTCAGAGAAAATCTAAAGAATGAGTTATTGTTAGAGCCTCTTACATTGTTTTATTCTACCTGATCCACTTTGTTTGCAAGGTATATTTAACTTGACAGGTTTATGATTAAATTTAAATAAAGGTTTATTTATTTATTTAATGGTGCTATTCACTTAAATACTGCCTGAGATTCACAGAATCTCAGATAATGTCAATCACAAGATGCACCATAATTTTATATATCACTAAGAAAGAAAAATTAAAATCTGCCTATTAAAATACTTCACAGTCCCTTCTTATCATTGACTAAGATATATCCCAAATTCAGAGATGGTATTAAAAATAATGTGCAACATGGCACATGTATACATATGTAACAAACCTGCACATTGTGCACATGTACCCTAGAACTTGAAGTATAATAAAAAACAGATAATAATAATGTGCAGAGTCAATGCAATGTAGTACTCTTTTAAATCTCTGTGTACCTATATTTCTTTTGTTCATTTATGTTTTTTAGTACACATGTGGAATACAACAGATTATCGTGTTATGAATCCAATTCATTACACAAAGCACTGAATATTTTACGGTCCTAGACATTCAAGCATGTCTGGTATACTATGTTAACTACCACATCTATAAATACATTAGTACAACGTGTTTCCTGATGAATGATGCAATAAATAGACTTCAGTTCCTTGCCATTGCAAAATGTTGCCACAGTGGTTTTAAATTGACGAATAAGTCTGTCTTTTAGATGTGTCATCACAGAATTTCTGTAGAGTCATGCTTACTAATTTGACTTCTCTACAGCAGAATATCAAGGATTTTCTTGGCACACAAAAATGTCATTCCTTGATATTTTATGTATCATGGGTACCCTTTTAATGAATTCATTGGTTGCATAAAATTTTTCATCAGTACCAGTAGTAAATATCACTAGCTGCTTAGAATTATTATTTATATCTTCGTTTTCATCAGCTGTAATATAAAACACCACAGAACATTTCATTTTTCTCCAATAAGTCTTCAGGTATGGTCACTATTCTCAGCAAACAGTATTTCTCACTCACTCCATAGTTTCACTCTTTGAAAAACTCATCATCTATAAAAGATTTACAGCCACTTTTTCACGATAGCATCACTTATTTTATTTGCGTTCAGAAATTCATCCTGTGGAAATTCTAGTTCTTTTAGTTAATTAAGTTTTAATCATGCATGTCTTCTAGATAACTGTTGTTCTTTAATTTGTTTCACAATGGTATCTTTAGTTGTATTTTTTGGCAAAGTCACACGTGGCATAGAATATTGTCTAATTTTCACAAAGAAATATGTTCCCTCAGGGCTCAGTCACCCTCGATATGGTTTCCAATTCTACACCTCCAGGTTGTCCTGTGTGGCCAATCCAGATAGCTGCCGTATACAACTGCCTCCTGGTGACCAGCTCATTACAGGTCAGCTGAATGCAACCTGCTCTACGGCCGCCCTGATCCGCACACCCAACATGGACTGTGCAGACATGGTGCAGTGACCACCTCTGTGTGCCCCTGGAACTTACGCCTGCTTGCTTTAAATGCACCAGTTAAAACTCCATGTGGAAAATCTGTTTAGATGATGTCTTGACCCCAATAAAGTGTCGGTCCACAGGTCCCTTTCTCTCTTTCCCCGCCTGTGCTTCCTGACCTCCAGGTGTGCCACGTAGCCTCCAGGGTCTGCAAATACGAAAATCTCTTAAACTTTCTCTCTCTCTCTCTCTCTCTCTCTCTCTGTATGTGTGTGTCTGTATCTTCTATGTATATATGTGTATATCCATGTTTTTCATTGTTCTGGAAGCCTGTGGTCTCTTCATTCTATCTTTTGTTTTCCCTCTTCCAATAGATGTATGACTGTAACCCATTCTCACTCTACTCTAAGGAAAAAACAGCTTTGCATGCATGACAATGGCTGGCAACTGGATTCCTTCCACAGGGTGGTGAGACTGGAGACAGAGTCGATGAGGCCTGACTCCTGCTCCAGCTGACCACTGGCCTATGCAAATGTGTTCTCCATAGTGTGAGATCTCCTAAGTAATGGGATATTTGTTGAAATCTAAATTTCAATATGTTGATCCAAATTTTTTAAAACACTGAACAGGTCAAACTAAATACAGCTGCATACTGAGTGCAATCTATGGGCCACCAGTTTGCAACCTCTCTCCAATGGAGTGTGAGAGTGTGTTTCTGCTTTCGAGCACTTGCTTACAAGAGATAAGGAACTGAGACAGAACTGTGAAATAAACTCTTTAAAAGATGCTATTTTGGCGGAGCATGGTGACTCACGCCTGTAATCCCAGCACTTTGGGAGGCCAAATTGGGCAGATCACCCAAGGTCAGGAGTTTGAGACCCACCTGGCCAACATGGTAAAACCCCACCTCTACTGAAAATACAAAAATTAGCTGGATGTGGTAGTGCATGCCTGTAATCCCAGCTACTCAGACGACTGAGGCACGAGAATCGCTTGAACCTAGGACGCAGAAGTTGCAGTGAGCCAAGATTGTGCCACTGCACTCCAGCTTGGATGACAGAATGAGAATATCTCAAAAAACTAAATGAATAAATAAAAATGATGCTATTTAGGTTGAATAACCAGAATATAATGATAGATTATTGTATTCTGGTGTCATTTTTCTGTGGAATTCTTCTGAAGAAAGTCAAACATCTAGACTAGAGAGGATAGACCCTTTCCTCTTACCTGGCATCCCATTAGACCAAAGTTTCAGGGCTCTGAAAACTTTGCGTTAGAGGGAGTGGAAGTTGGACTATAAATCACAAATTCTAACAGCCACATCCCTGAGCAATTTTAAGTTGAATCTGGATTGTACTTTACTTTTATTATTGGTTTCTGAGTCACAACATTTCACTATCAAAACCCTAGATGTTTATCTATGATCATCTAGGATTTAGAATATTTCAACAAATATTTTAAAGACAGTTAATATTTTATTTCTTCACAGATTTTTCTACTCAGAAGCTTCCAGAATATTTCTTTTTTAAAGAAATCACCAATGTCTAGGTTTAGATTTCCTTTCATTGATTTTGCCTAATTTTCAGCTTTTTCACTTACATTTTCTTTCACAATTACTTTGATTATTGCTGTTCTTACATGTTATATTTTCATGCTTTCTCTTTTGCAAGCCACAGCATGTATAAGGATCTGTTGGATCTAATATAAATATCTCTCTTTCTTTATCCTCTGCTTGTATTTCTTTTTCACTTTTTCTCTAAATTCCAAATTAATATTTCATATCTTCTGGTTTACCTATTTTCTTTCTATTGTATCCAATCAGCTATTCAGAGCCCTTCACTTCATTGTTTCTTTGAAGCCAGCAATTAAACCTCAAAGCATTTGTCGGTCCATTTCATTATATTAAGTCATATGTCTTTCATAGAATTAGTGTTCTCTAAAATCTTAATAAAAACATATGAGGTGTTTTGTAACATTTCCTATGTCTTGTAATGATTTTGTTTCACAGACGGACATTGGATCTCTTTCTTCACAATGCTTATCTTATTTTGAGTATTCTCGCATTCCCATTGTTTTTTCCACGTGTTAAACCTTGAAGTGAAAAATGAGAGAGTTTTGCCCATATTTAAAGTTCTAAAGCCTAGTGATGGGTTCTGATAGATATTGCAAATACCAAATCTTAGAGGATTTGATCAAGGAAAATGGGGGAAGTTTATATTTACTCTAGTTCTGTGTTGCCAGGCGAGAGACGAACTGAGCAGGAAGTTTGACCACTGAGCATAGTGTTTCTTTTGCTTGGTGCTGGGGCAACCTTATATTAATGGGGTAATGTCATCATCATCCAACTGGAATGATAGTTCTCTGCAATAGGACTTCCAATTCATTTAAGGAGTCACTGTACAAAGTAGAAGCCAAGCGTGCCTCTGCTGCTGGTAGGCTCCAGAACCATACAGCCTTCCTGCAAGCTCTAAATCATCCTGTCTGCAGGCCCCACAGCTTCCTCTCACCTCAAAGCTCTGACACATCAGATTCAGGTGTATATAATAGTTTTACTAGAGGTTCCTTCTAATTATTCCCAAAGCAGCCTTTTTCTGTGGATTGTATGAATTCTGGTGTGTTGTATTATCTGAGCAGCAATTTACTTTAAAATATATAGTATTATTAATATGGTAAGGGTGAATATAAGTTAACTCTATTTACAAACTAGGGGATGGTTCATTATTATTTAAAGTACTACAATCACAATGCATACTCCAAGGTGGTTATTTGAGATAGAAAAATTTAATTAGGAATGAATACTTTTGGAGACGGTCTGGCACTTAAATGATCATTCTTGAAAACTATGACAGCAAATTTGTCTATCAGTATAAACAATATCACACAAATTTTTGATTGGTTAGAAATATTTTTTAGGCCCTACCATGCTCTCACAAATAAAGGTTTAGATTACAAGGCTAAAAGCCTAACTCCATGGTGCAGTGTTCTGAGCACTGTGGATATGCTGGAGCTTCAACAGTGAAGAAGACAGACTCAGCCCTGCATTCCTGACTTTATAGAGTCTAGTAGAGGAAGCAAACAAGTGCATTATCACGCAATAAGTGCTCCCGAGGAAAAATATACATGATATTATGGGACACCAAAGATAACAGTCACTAAACCCAACTGGGCCAGGGAAAGAGAATTGGCAAGAAAGTTTTTCTGAAAAGATGAGACCTGAAGGATGAGTTCAGACCTGAAAGATGCGTCAGAATTACTTAGTCAAAGAGGATATAGGATTATATGTGTGTGCTTGGCAGACAGCAGGTGGTGCCATTAGTGCTTTGCACAAAATGTGCTCAATAAACCAGTGTCAGATAAATATTTGAAGAGTTGGATCCAGGAGAGAGTGCATAAAAGACTAGAAGTTTCATGTCACTAACAGACAATGGTAGGGTAGATGTGGTGCCATGAGAGGTACAGAAGAACCAGCACATGGTCCTCATTGCCCAGAAGAGCATCTGGTTCATGGTAGCACTCAGCAACATTTGCTGAAAGAACGAACACGCAAAGACTTAAAGACCATGTTAAGGGGCCCAAGCCTTATCCTAAGTGCAACAGAAAGTTACTAAAATGTTTAATCATGGGAATTATATAATCAAGTTTGCAGTTAGATCATTCTGACTAAAGAGTGGAGAACTATTAAAGGCAAGATTATGGCAGAAATGTTTCTTTGGAGGTTACTGAAGGAGTCAAGGAGAGGGCCAAGGGGTAGCAGAGACAAAGTAGTAAAGAGGATAGATTTTATAGACTCTGAGGAGGTAAAGTCACCATGACTTGGAGTTTCATTAGACGGTGTATTGGGGTTCTCTAGAGGGACAGAACTAATAGGATAGATGTATATATGAAGGAGAGTTCATTAAGAAGTATTGGCTCATACTATCACAAGGTGAAGTCCCACAATAGGCTGTCTGCAAGCTGAGGAACAAGGAAGCCAGTCGGAGTCCCAAAACCTCAAATGTAGGGAAGCTGACAGTGCAGCCATCATCTGTGGTCAATGGTCCGAGGGCCGCTGGTAAACCACTGGTTTACGTCCAAGAGTCCAAAAGCTGAAGGACTTGGAGTCCAATGTTTGAGGGCAGGAAGCCTCCAGCACAGGAGAAAGATGAAGGCCAGAAGACTCAACTGGTCTAGTCCTTCCACATTCCTCTGCCTGCTTTTATCCTAGCCGTGCTGGCAGCTGATTAGATGGTGCCCACCCAAATAGAGGGTGGGTCTGCCTCTCCCAGCCCACTGACTCAAATGTTAATCTCCTTTGGCAACACCCTCACAGACACACCCAGGAACAATAGTTGGCATCCTCCAATCCAATCAAGTTGACACTCAATATTAACCATCATAGATGGCGTGGAATGAGAGAAACCAAGGATAATACCCACACTTCATGATTCAGGCAACTAAACAAATGGTCTTTACATTCAGAGACATGAAACTTAAGAGAATGAACATGTTTTGGCCATGGTATAGCAATTAATACATTTTGGGAAATGGTGACTCCAGGGTGTCTGTGAAGCACCTCAATAAAAAATGTAACTAGTCAGAGATAGACAGATCTGAAGCTCTCTGATAAAGATTTAGCAATCAGCTTCATGAACATGGTGATTAAACCGTGAGATGAAGAGAGGGGGGATAACCACAGAATTTGATGAATAGGCAGAGGAGAAAATAATAAATGGAGAGGCCAGGGAGAAGGGAAGAAAGCCAGGAGAATGTAAAATTATGGAGATCAAGAAAAAGATTATACAACGTAGGCTAATGTAGGCCCCTGCCACAAGTGGCATAAAGACTGAAAGAAGCCCATTTAATTCATCAAGTAGGAGTCAGCACTCAGTGATGTGGTCATAGTGGAACTCAGACTGGCATGAGCTGAGGAGAAAGCGGGAGGTGGGGAAGAAGGGGCTCTGAAAACTGGCAAAATTCTGACTGTGAAGATAAGGGGAAACAACAGGTCTCTTTCAAATTTTCAGGTTTTCTCACTAAACTGCCTGAGATAATTCCTGCAATATACATTTAAGGAAATATACATATATTTACATACATATATATGCCTACAAATGAGGCTCAAGAGACAGTACTAGTCTTTATTGTCTTGAGATACAAAATAAAGTTAGGTCTGTAAATATTCATGTTGATATCACTTTGAAACTCCAATTAATGAATCATAGGATGTCCCTTCTTTTTTTGGTTTCCTTTCTGGATACCCCATGGACACCTAATCCAAATGTGGCAGTTACAGTTCCTACTTTGACAAAGTCTGGTCAGTCCACCAAGCTGGTATTGTTGCTGCCACTGTCACCATACAGTAAGCATTCTGAAAACAGCAGTCCAGCTGTGCGGTGCCATACCCTATCAGCATCAACAGGTGATCCTGGGAGCTGGAGTAAGAAAACTTTATAGATCCTCTTTTTGCTCTTATTAGGATAGGAGAGCTCTTAATGATTATCCATGTCAATACACACACATACACACACACACCCTCACACACACTGCCTTTTTCCCCCACAACATACACACGATATACCCAGAAGCCTTGTTTAGCCGTACACTGTGTGCCTTCCAAATTCCCTATAATTGTGGGCACGGTCTTATCTCTTTGGTAATTATAACGTAGAGCTGACTCCATTGTCTGCTCAGGCGATTATAATATCGCATAATACAGTCCCTACAGACAGATTTCCAACTTAATGTCACATGAAGATTGCCAAAGTTACATTTCAGTTTTACTCTTTAATAAAACTTTTTTTCTTTATTTTTGGGACTCAGCCTAGTGGAAAAAATCTAATTTGACTCACTAAGCAGAGAATTTATTATCCCAGTCCATAACAACTGATTAAAAATTAGTGATCTCATGTTTTTCCCCCCAAAAAAATGTGTGGGTATTTCCTTACAATTGTGTGACTAGAAGTCCCTTTCTTATTATTTTCCCAAAGCAATGGGCATGGGCCCCCAGTGCTATTGACTGCATCTCTAGTAACCCCTCAGTGGCATTTGCCATTGCAGGTATTGGCTTTTTTTTTTTAGCAAGGTTTCTGATAATGTCAAGCTTAAGGAAAGCATTGGAGTCCAAAGCCTTGAATAAGAATTTAGATTTTTCTTTAGATTTTCTAGCAGAGCAGAGGTGTCCCACTATACATCAGTTAGAGTACTATCCCCTAAACTTCTGTGCACATCCTTTTATACTATGACATTTTCTCCTCTTTTGATGGTATTTGAAAGATCTCTTATACCTTTTTGTTATAAAAGATTCACTTGCTATCCAAGTGTATAGATGTTATTTATTCAGAAAGTCTCTGTTAAAAAGTTTCTAAATAATAACAAGTCTCCTGAATCCCATACTTCCTAACGTAGTTGGGATAATTGGCCATATTTATTGTCCAACAAATATGTGGATCCTTCTGGACAGCAATCTAGGGTCTAGAAGCAATTACCTTGTGACCAGATATATCAGGTTCAATGAGATTTTTCAAAAACTCAGAGGATTATCCAAGTAAAACAAAACACAACTTTAATGTTCCAAAGCCCTCCAAATGTACATGTTTTTTGATCCAGCATTTACATTTCTGATAACTTAGCCCAAGAAAATTCTTAGGGACACGTAAAAGGATGCATGCCCTTAGCTGTTCACTGCGCATTGGGTGTTTTAGAAAATAGTTAGAATACTATGGATGTATGTTAAGATGCTGAGTATCACGCTATTGAAATTATAAGCATTACCTTGCTCATTTCTCAGAACAATCCTATGTGGTATTTACTATAATTACTCCAATTTGTAGATAAAGAAATGGAAGTTAAAGAGACTCTGTAACTTAATCAAGGATGTTCAGCTAGTGAAGGTCAGATCCAGGAATCAAAACCAGGACTGATTTCTAAAACTTTGTTCTTGTCCACCACACTTTACTAGAAGATTTGTGGTTATGCAATTGTTAAATAAATAATATATTTTTACACCTGAATAAATAAATCATATACTTTTACCCCTGAATGCTATGCACATATTAAATAATACATTATCAAAATCTGTATTTTGACATCAAAAGATATATATATAACATAGTGTTAGCTTAATCTTGAGCGGATAGATTACAAAACAATTTGTACAATATGTTCCTGTTGTTCTATGTGAACCAGTGATTTTCTGTCTATCTATCTATCTATCTATCTATCTATCTATCTATCTATCTATCTATCCATCCCTCTTTCTATCTGCCTACTCATTTAGAAAGGATACACCCTGAGGTGCTAGCAACGACTATAACTAAATGTACAAGGTTATAAATGTTTTTCTTTTTTCTCAATTTTCCTTTTTAATATTTTCCAGCCACTTTTTTTTTTTTGTCATGAGTACATGTAGCTTTCATAGCAGGGAAAATAAAAGCAAATTTTCAAATTTAATATGCAATTTAAAACTCCTTGATAATAGGACTTGAGTATTGTTCACCCTAGCCCACTGCTGTATCCAGCATAGTGCCATGCTCAAGAAACACTTCTGGAAGGTAAGCAGGTGATGCCAGAGAGGAGTCCATGATAAAGGGGACTGAGCAGAGCTGCAGCAAATGGAGCAAATGGAACAGCAAGGACCTACTCATTAATATTAGTGTCTTCAACTGGATTTCTTTTCTTAACATTTTTAACTTGACATAATTTCAGACTTGCAGAAATGTTGTAAGGAAAGTACAAATAACTTCCAGCTACCTTTTATCCAGGTTCAACATTTGTTAAAACTTTACTACATTTCTCTCCCCACTGTATTTCAAGGAGATTTAGACACAGAGGAAGGGTGAGTCTGTGTTGACGTATTTTGTTCTCCAAATTGTCCTTAAAATGTTCCTCTGTATTAGAACTCCCCTAGCAGGAACTCTGTTCTTGCCACCACTAGGACTACAGACTCTCTTCCCTTCTTTGCCCCGCCTGCTCCCTTTGCCAAGAACACTGAACAGGAAGAAGTATTTCGCGGGGATGCCACGAAGGCAGAGACTGTGAAGAAGGAAGAACATTGCTTGGGCAGAAGGAGCATATTCTCAGGAGACGGGGCCCCTGCCTGCCACACCAAGCATTGGGCCACCAGGAAGACCCCCATCTGCAATCCAGCCTAGCCTTCCAGGGAGAAAGAGGTGAGTCTGTCTGTCTGTCCTGGCTGCATGGACTGTTGAGCAATGCCAAGACCTTCAGGGATGCCTGTCCTATCTGTCTCCTACCCCTGGTATTTGGAAGATTGAGGCTTCTGATAACTTAAGTCAGTATGGTGAAGGCTACAAACTAAGGTCCTTGGGAAGAAGGGTCATTTCAAGGATAAGGGTTCTTGAAATACAGGAGAGGATTTAATTATTAGACAGAATTTAGGAGGCCACAAATAGGGCAAGGCTGAGGCCCAGAGTAGGGAATGAGTGAAGGAGAGGCAGCATGCCAAGTTCCAAGGCTCCAATCAATACCTGTTTCTTTCTGTGTTCTGGGCCCATGCTGGGTCACCTCCTGGTACCTATCAATGTCATGCCTGTCTTCCAAGTCTGTCTTGCTTTGGGTGCTTTGAGCGAGAGGCTGGAATACGTCCCGGTGAAAAGCAGCCTTATTCCCAAATGCTGATGCTGCCGTGCTCTAATCTTCACAGGCCCCTGCAGCTCCTTCACCATGAACTGGCACATGATCATCTCTGGGCTTATTGTGGTGGTGCTTAAAGTTGTCGGAATGACTTTCTTTCTACTTTATTGTGAGTATTTGGGCAACCTCTTGCCCTAACCTCCACGTTGTTTGGCTCATTGACTCTTCTCTTAGAAGGCAAGGTTGTGTATACAGGTTTCATACCCAAGTCTTTCCATCTGAGACTAACTGGCCCAATCTGAGGTCAATTGGCAATGCCTTTCTCACTCCCCAGCACACACAGTGGGCCAGGCTCCTTGGTCTACCTTGGAGATATAGAACTTAACAGTCTCTGATGGTTAGACCCCCATGCAAAGCTTCTGCTAGTGGAGTATTAGTTGGGTGATCTCAGCTGAAGTACTTGGCAGTGCTTGTTATTGTTGCCAAAATCTAAAAATACAGCTCCAGTTCAACCCAATGATAAGGCCGTGGTGAGAGCTGAATTATAATGTAACAGGATTTAACTGAGAAATAAATTTCTCTCTGTGTACATATAAATTAATTCATCCAAATGCCTAGTAAAAGAAGCCTCCTAGGAAAGGATTTTACTGCAATCAGAAACTAGAATCTTCTCCAGCCCCAGAAGCCAGTAGGGAAAATAAATGAGGAAGGAAATGTGAGTAGGAGGCAGTAGTTAGCTAAGAGGTGTCTTCCCCATGATGCAATCTGAAGGTGCAATTCCTGTCATGTCAGACAGCAGGAAAGAAATAGGAATAAGTGAACGTAGTCACAAAACCACATTTACGCATCTTCACTGAGTCAGAGAGTTCAGTATTTTCCACTAATAGTCACAGTACCCTAGCACCCCCTGTGCTGATACGTGTTTGCCATATTCATCGTGCAGTCACATTTGGGGCTGAGCCAACAGCTGTTTTTCTTTTCAGTTCCACAGATTTTTAACAAAAGTAACAATGGTTTCACCACCACCAGGAGCTATGGAACAGGTAATCTGCATGGTGGTAAATCTTCTCCCCGTCCTCCCGCTATTTCTATGCTGAATTTCTAGAGACCTTCCACACAGCCTCCTTTCCCAAGAAATTCTTTTGTACAATGGTCCATAAAGATCTTCTAATTAATTCCCCTTCTTTTACATATGAGAAAACCAAGAGCAGACTGAGGGAAATTTCTGATCCTCAAGTTTCCTCCTGGATACAGGGATGATTTATATCTAGTCATTGTAATAGAATGTGAAAGTGTTTAATAGCCAGGAGCTATGGGAGATAGAGAGACGAGTGGGGCATGGTTCTCCTGTCCCTGTTAAACCAGCTTCCTCCTGAAGCCCTTCCCAACAACATCCTCTCACTTCCTGTTAAGACACCTATTACTACTGACATTGCTAGGAGAAAGACCACTTCTCATTTATCTTAGTATCAACAGAGGCAACCCAATACAGTGAGCGGTATGGAAAAAATTCCCATAAAATACTTATGGAGTCCTTAAGTTATAATCTCAAAGTAGTTTTGATGAAAACCAGGCTATTACATCTTAGAGTCTATAAACTAAATAAAAAATGAATGCCAATTTGTTTCATTAAGATAAATGTAAGTAGCCAATTTGATGTCGGAGTAAAATGGTCTTCAACCACAATGGACAAAAAAACTGGCGCCCCGATGAGATGTCTGACCAGCCTCTGAAGTCACTGCAGCTGCCTGCTCAGACAGTCACTGTTCCCAGGAAAATGAGGCCCCTATATGGATTTCTAGAAATGAATGGACCCTTCCCTGCTTATAGAAAATCTCCCTAAAGTTCACTTGCTTCCTTGTCTGCTAATATCCCCTTGGTCCTAAAATTTTGTTCCAATTAGCCTCAACCCTTAGAGCTAATACAGTGCTAATGAGAAAAGGGTCCTAGAGCTGCCAAGGATTATGAATTTTCCTATTGAATCTGGGACACCAGAAATAGAAAGAACAGCAAAGGTGCTGTGTGGAGTCTGGGGGAGAAGTACTCCAAATAGTCCTTTGGAGAAAACACTGTCAAAGGTTTATACAAGATAGGAGTGTGAGAGTTTCTCTCTGATACTAAATTCCTCCATTACTTTTCCTTTCTTCTGTTCTTTTTCTCCGGATTTGATGCCTACCGCTACAGCAAAAAAAAGGAGACATGAAATAGGATTTGGGTGTCGAGCATGACAAATAATGGCAGTAGTTAGATGGAAGGCTCAAAGAAAGAAATTGTCTGAAACGTTCTAGCTCAGAGTTGCCAAGAGCTTCTAGTCATCTCCATGATTCAGATAGTCACACAGCCCATACTCTGATGTTTCTGTTTCTGTGTTGTATTTGTCATACCATAACCTTCAGGTTTTCTTTTCACTTAAGTCTCACAGATTTTTGGGAGCAGTTCCCCAAGTCCCAATGGCTTCATTCCCACAAGAAGCTATGGAACAGGTAAAGTGCAAGGTTACAACCTACTCTCCATCCCCTAGGTTCTCATGCACTGAATTCTTAGAGACTTCTCCCATTGTCATTATTCTTATGGAATTTTTTTTCTCAAAGGAACCATAAAGACCTTCCAGTTCATTCTCTTTACATACATTATTTTGGCTTTTTAAAAATTTTCTGAGTACATAGTAGGTATATATATTTATAGGTTACACGATATATATTGATAAAGGCATGCAATATGTAACAATTAGATCAGGGTAAATGGAGTATCCATCACCTCAAGCATTTATCTTTTGTATTACAAATAATCCAATTATACTCTTAGTTATGTTTAAATCTGCAATTAAACTATGTTTGACTATAGTCACCCTGTTGTGCCAGCAAATACTAGGTCTTATTTAGTCTTTCTATTTTTTAGTACCCATTAACAAGTCCCACTTCTCCCCCATACCTCCCCACCAACTACCCTTTCCAGCCTCTGGTAACCATCCTTCCACGCTCTATCTCCATGAGTTCAATTGTTTCAAATTTTAGCTCCTGCAAATAAGTGAAAACATGTGAAGTTTGTCTTTCTCTGCCTGGCTTATTTCATGTAACATAATGACCTCCAGTTCCATTCATGTTGCAAATGACAGGATCTGATTTTTTTATGCACAAGTAATACTCCATTGTGTATAGGTACCACATTTCTTTATCCATCCATCTGTTGATGGACACATAGGTTGGCTATTGTGAATAGTGTTGCGATAAAAACGGGAGTGCAGATGTCTCTTCAATATACTGATTTCCTTTCTTTTGGGCCTGTACTTAGGAGTGGAATTGCTGGGCCATGTGGTAGCTCTATTTACAGTTTTTTGAGGAATTCCAAACTCTTCTCCATAGGTGGACTAGTTTACATTCCCACCAACAGTGTATGAGGCTCCCTTTTCTCCAAATCCTTTCCAGTATTGGTATTGCCAGCCTTCTGGATAAAAGCCATTTTCACTGGGTTGAAATGATATGGTAGTTTTGATTTGAAATTCTATAATGAGGAATGGTGTTGAGCACCTTTTTATATATTTATTTACCATTTGTACTACTTCTTTAGAGAAATGTCTATTCAGATCTTTTGCCCATTTTTTAACTTGATTATTAGATTTTTTAATTTTTCCTATACAGTTGTTTGGGCTCCTTACATATTCTGCTTATTAATCCCTTGTCAAATGGGTACTTTTCAAACATTTTCTTCCATTCTGTGGGTTGTCTCTTCACTTCGTTGATTGTTTCCTTTGCTGGGCAGAAGCTTTTTTAACTTCATATGATCTCATTTTTTTGTATTTCCTTTGGTTGCCTGTGCTTGTGGGGTATTACTCAAGAAATCTTTGCTCACTTCAATGTCCTACAGAGTTTCCAGAAGGTTTTCTTGTATTTTCATAGCTTGAGATTTTAGATTTCAGTCTTTAATCCATTTTGATTTAGTTTTTGTATATGTCAAGAGATAAGGGTCTCATTTTATTCTTCTGCGTATGAATATCCAGTTTTCCCAGCACCATTGTCAACAATGAGTTTACTGTAGATGTATAGAATTATTTATGAGTTCTCTCTTCTGTTCTGGTCTATATGTCTGTTGTTATGTCAGTACCATGACATTTTGGTAACTAAAGCTCTGTAGTGTAATTTGAAATCAGGTAATGTGATTCCTCCAGTTTTGTTATTTTTTTGCTTAGGATAGCTTTGGATAGTCTGGGTCTTCTGTGGTTCCATGTACATTTTAGGATCATTTTTTCTATTTATGTGAATAATGTCATTGGTTTATTGACAAAGATTGCATTAAATCTGTAGATTGCTTTGAGTAGAGTGGACATTTTAGCAATATTGATTCTTCCAATCCACAAACATGGAATATTTTTCCTTTTTTTTTTTTTTTTTTTTGGTGTCCTTGTCAATTTCTTTCATCCATGTTTTATAGTTTTCATTGTATAGAACTTTCACTTCTTTGGTTAAATTAATTCCTAGGTATTTTATTTTATTTGTAGCTATTATAAATGGGGTTAGTCTCTTAATTTCTTTTCAGAGTGTTCACTGTTGGCATGTAGAAATGCTACTAATTTTTGTCTGTTGATTTTGTATCCTGGAGCTTTACTGAATTTGTTTATCAGTTCTAATAGTTTTTTGGTGGAATCTTTAGGTTTTTACAAATATAAGGTCATATCATCTGCAAACAAGGATAATTTGTCTTCATCCTTTCCAATTTGGATGCCCTTTATCTCTTTCTCTTGTCTGACTGCTCTAGCCAAGCCTTCCAGTACTATGTAGAAAAAGAGTGATGAAAGGGTGTGCAGCCTTGCCATGTTCCAGATCTTACAGGAAAGGCTTTCATTTTTTCCCCATTCAATATATGCCGGCTGTAGGTCTGTCATATATGGCTTTTATTTTGTTGAGGGATGCTCCTTCGATACCCTGCTTTTTGAGAGTTTTAATCATGAAGGGATGTTGACTTTTATCAAATAATTTCTCACCATCAATTGAAATGGTCTTATGGTTTTTGTCCTTCATTCTGTTGGTATAATGTATTACACTGATTAATTTGCATATATTGAACCACCCTTGCATCCCTGGGATAAATCTCACTTGGTCATGATGAATGATCTTTTTAATATGTTGTTGAATTCAGCTTGCTAGTATTTTGTTGAGTGTTTTGCACCAATATTGATTGGTATATTTGCCTGTAGTTTCATTTTTTGATGTGCCTTAATCTGTTTTTGGTATCAGGGTAATGTAAGCTTCATAGAATATATTTGGAAGTATTCCCTCTTTCTCTATTTTTCAGAACAGTTTGAGTAGTATTGGTATTAGCTCTTCTTTAAATACTTGGTATAATTCAGCAGTGAAGCCATTGGATCCTGGGCTTTTCTTTACTGGGAGAATTTTTATCATGGCTTTCATCTCATCACTTGTTATTGATCTGTTCAGGTTTTGGATTTCTTTGTGGTTTAATCTTGATAGGTTGTACGTGTCTAGGAATTTGCCCATTTCTTCTAGACTTTATGATTTATTGGCATATAGTTGCTCACAGTAGTCACTAATGATCCTTTGAATTTCTGTGCCATCCATTATAATGTCTCTAATGTCTCCTTTTTCATCTCTGATTTTATTAATTTGGGTCGTCTCTGTATTTTTTTTTTTTTTTTTTTTTTTTTGGTCTGGCTAAAGATTTATTGATTTTATTTATCTTTTCAAAAAGCCAAATTTCTTTGCATTGATGTTTTGTATTGTTTTCATTTCAATTTATTTCTGCTTTGAACTTTATTTTTTTTTTGTTCTACTAATTTTGGGTTTAATTTGTGCTTGCTTTTTTAGTTCTTTAAGATTTGTCATCAGATGTTTTGTTTGAAGTTTTTCCTTTTTTTTTCTTTTTTTGGATGTAGGCACTTATAGGTGTAAACTTCCATCTTAATATCCTATAGGTTTCAGTATGCTGTGTTTTCATTATCATTTGTTTCAAGAAATTTTTCAATTCCCTTCTTAATTTTTTTATTGACTTATTGGTCATCCAGGAGCATATTGTTTAATTTCCGTGTATTTGTACAGTTTCCAAGTTTTCTCTTATTATTGACTTCTATTTAATTCCATTGTGGTCAGAGAAGATGCTTAATATCATTTCCATTTTTTGAATGTTTTAAGGCTTGTTTTGTTACGTAACATATGGTCTATCCTTGAGAATGATCCATGGGCTAAAGAAAAGAATGTGTATTCTGTAGCTGATGAATAGAATGTTCTATAAACATCTATTATGTTCATTTGGTCTATAGTATAGATTAAGTCCAATGTTACTTTATTGATTTTCCATCTGAAAGATCAGTCCAATGCTGAAAGCGGAATGTTAAACTCTCCAGCTATTGTTGTATTGGAGGCTATCTATTTCTTTAGCTCTAATAATATTTGCCTTACATATCTGGGTGTGCCAGTATTGGGTGCATATATATTTACAATTGTTATATCCTCTTGCTCAATTGATCCCTTTGTCATTATATAGTGACCTTCTTTGTCTCTTCTTACAGTTTTTGTCTCAAAATCTATTTTGTCTGATATAAGTATAGCTACTGTTGCTCTTTTTTGGTTTCCATTGGGATGAAATGTCTCTTTTTATGCCTTCATTTTCAGTCTGTATGTATCTTTATAGGTGGAGTGGAGTATGTTTCTTGTGGAAAATAGATCATTAGGTCTTGTTTTTTCATCCATTCAGCCACTCTACATACTTTGATTGGAAAGTTTAATCCATTTATATTCAATATTATTATTAATAAGTAAGCACTTACTTCTGCCATTTTGTTATTTGCTTTCTGGTTGTTTTTTGGTCTTCTTTTCCTTCTTTCTTTCCTTCCTGTCTTCCTTTTAGTGAAGGTGATTTTCTCTGTTGGTATGATTTAATTTCCTGCGTTTTGTTTTTCATATATCTACTGTATATTTTTTTATTCAAGGTTACTATGAGGCTTGCAAATACTATCTTATAAGCCATTATTGTAAGCTGATAACAACTTAACTCTGCTTACATAAACAAACAAGTAAAAAAAGAAAACTAATAAAGACTCTACATTTTAACTTTGTCTCTCACTTTTTAACTTTTTGTTGTTTCCATTTATAACTTTGTTTTTACTGTCTATGTCTTGAAAAGTTGTTGCAGTTATCATTTTTGTTGGTTCATCTTTTAGTCTTTCTACTTAAGAGTACTTTACATACCACAGTTACACTGTTATGATTATTGTGTTTTAACATGTACCTACTATAATCAGTGAATTTCATATATTCAGATGATTTCTTATTGCTCATTAATGTCCTTTACTTTCAGATTAAAGAGCTATTTTTAGCATTTCTTATAGGATTGGTGTGCTGTTAATTAAATCCCTCAGCTTTTATCTGTCTGGGAAAGTATTTCTCCTTCATGTTTGAAGGATATTTTCATCAGATATGGTATTCTAGGGTAAAGGGTTTTTTCCTTCAGCAACTTAAATATGCCATGCATATTAAATCTCCTGGCCTGTAAGATTTCCACTTGGGGGACATCCCAAGCCTAGTAACAATGTGGGTCTGCTACCAGATACATTGGAGCTCCATTGTACATTATTTGTTTCTTTTCTCTTGCTGGTTTTAGGATCTTTTCACTATCCTTGACCTTTGGGAGTTTGATTATTAAGTGCTTCTTTGGGTTAAATCTACTTGGTGTTCTATAACCTTCTTGCACTTGGATATTGATATCCTTCTCTAGGTTTGGGAAGTTCTCTGTTATTATCCCTTTGAATAAACTTTCTACCCCTATCTATTTCTCTACTTCCTCTTTAAGGCCAGTAACTCTTACATTTGCCCTTTTGAGGCAATTTTTTAGACCTTATGAATGTGTTTCATTGTTTCTTATTCTTTTTTCTTTTGTCTCCTTTGACATCTGTGACCCCTCTGGTTCTGTTATTACAATATTCTGATGTATTCCTCAGTACGCGAATTTCATTTTTTAACTCCAGAATTTCTGCTTGATCCTTTTTAATTATTTCAATCTCTTAGTTTATCTGATAGAATTCTAAATTTCTTCTCTGTGTTATCTTGAATTTATTTGAGTTTCCTCAACACAGCTATTTTGGATTCTCTGTCTAACAGGTCACATATTTCTGTTTCTCCAGGATTGGTCCCTGGTGTCTTATTTACCTCAATTGGTGAGGTCATGTTTTTCTGAATGGTCTTGATATTTGTAGATGTTCATCAGTGTCTGGGCATAGAAGAGAGGTATTTATTGTAGCTTTCACGATCTGGGTTTGTTTATATCCGTCCTTTTTGGGAAGGCTTTCCAGTATTCAAAAGGACTTGGGTGTTGTGACCTAAACTCTATCTGCATGGGGGACATCCCAAGCCCAGTAACGCTGTGGGTCTTGCAGACTCGTACAGGTACCCACCTGCTTGGTCTTGGATAAGATCTGAAAGATTTATCTGGATTACCAGACAGAGACTCTTGTTCTTTCTCCTTACTTTTTCCCAAACAGAATCTCTTTCTCTGTGCTGAGCTGCCCAGAGCTGGGAGTGGGGTGACACAAGCATCCCTGTGACCACCAGCACTGGGACTGCATTGGGTCAGACCTGAAGCCAGCACAGCACTGAGTCTCACTCAAGGCCCACTATAACCACTACCTGGGTACTGTTTATGTTTTGTCAAGATCCTACAGCTCTATAATCAGCATATGGTGAAGCTATATGCTGTGACCTTCCCTTCAGGGCAGTGAGTTCCACCAGGCCTTAAATAGGTCCAGAGATGCTGTCTTAGAACCAAGGACTGGAGTCAAAAACCTTATAAATCTACCTGGTGTTCTATCCTCCTGTGGCTGAGCCAAAACTCCAATCATGAGACATAGTTCTTTCCACTCTTCCCTCCCCTTTCCGCAGGCAGTGGAGCTTCACCCTATGACCACTACCATCACAGGCCCATAGGGTCACTGCCAGAATACCACTGATTTTTGTTTAAGGTACAAGGGCTCTTTGGTCAGCTTGTCACAAATGCTGCCAGGCCTAGAAACCCACCCTTTATGTCTGTGGGCTTCTATCTGGTCCAGGGCAGGTCCAGAGATGCTATTCAAGAGTCAAGGCCTGGAATCTTGGACCCCAAGAGCTGACCTTTACTTCTCTGTGGCCAAGCTGTTACATAAGGTGCAAGCCAAAGCCCCCTTTACTTTTCTCTCTTCTTTTCTCTAGCAGAAGAATGTGCTGGGTTTCATTTGAAGCCCGAGACATCTCAGTCTCACCCAAGGCCCATAACATGCTACCTAGGGATTGCTGCTTATTATTCAGGGGCCAAGAATTCTTTCATCAGCAGGTGAGGGGTCCTGTCAGAACTGTGTACTTATCTTCAAGACAGAGGATTCACTTTTGGCCCAGGGTATGTCCAGGTGTATCTACAAATGTCTTTCAGGAACTAGAGTTTGGAATGGGGACCTCACGACTCTTGACTAGTGCCCTATTCTACTGTGGCTTGCATCCAAGATGCAAGACAAAGTGCTCTTTACTCTTCCCTCTCCTCTTCTCAAGCAGAAAGGAAGGGTCTCTTCTGGAGCTGCAAGTTGTGCTCCCTGGGGTTGGGAGAGCAATGACAGAAGCATTCCCTTGGTCACCGTGGCTGGTATCTCAGTAGGTGCCCTCTAATTCCACTGGCTCAAAGCCCAGCTCAGCACAAGGACTTGCCTAGGAGTTGCAGTCCTTGTGGCCTAGAATACCTTTCAAGTTTATTTAGGGCCCCAAAGCCATTCAGCTCACAGTGGGCAAGGCTTACCAGAACTCAAGTTTCAACCACTGGGTGGGTTATTCCCCTCTGGCTAGCACTCATCTAAATGCTTCCTCCATGGGTGGGCATCAGCTGAGTTCGGTCCATTTTGCCCTCCACTGTGAGAGGGCAACACTGAGTCCAATGTAAAGTCTCACAATCCCTGCACACTCCCTCTCCCATGCACACAGACTTCACCATGCCATGCTGTCACTGCAGCAGGGATAGGGCAGGGGTGGTGTCAGCAATTCAAGACTGTCTTTCCTACCCTCTGCAGTGCCTCTTTCAGCTACCCAGGAACTGCGTGTTCATCTGATTTTTTGTTCTCATATATGTGTATGTGCTTTTTTATGTGTAGATAGTTGTCAAATTTGGTGTTCCTGTAGGGGGATGACTAATGGAAACTTCTATTCAACCATTGTGCTCTTCTCCTTATTCTCCTTAGATTATTGTCAGGGAACCAGACTAGACTGGGTGGAGTTTCTTCCTGGATGGAGAATAATTTTTACCAATATAATCATTAAAACAAAAATATGTATCGCTGTTTCATGACTTAATTCCAGGATTTATACCCCAAACCAGTAAACTCATACTCTCCTTTCTTGGACCTCTTCAGTCTGCCCCAAAGACTGGGAATTTTATCAAGAAAGATGTTTTCTCTTACCTACTTCTGAATCATCTTGGAATGAAAGCAGGGACTTTTGCAAAAGAAAAGGATCCACATTGGCAATTGTCAACACACCAGAGAAACTGGTGAGGACACTGGAATGGTACAGTAAAGCCACACACTCTACACAGCCTCAGTGGGTGGAATGGGGTGGAAATTTGGGGAAGCGGGGATGGGATTGAGTGAGGAATGGAGAGGTGGCTGGCTGAAAAACTGAAGCTATTTGTTCTGGACTGGGGGTTAGGAGACTCTTAGTAGCAGTGAAGCAGCATGTTTTTCAGTTTCATTTAACCACAGAAATTCACACCTTGTGGTTTTTTCTACAGGGCGCAGTAATGAGCTGATATCCTGGGGAAGGGCCAAGATATTTAAAGTGAAGCAAATGACCAAATGAGATGATGTGTGTAAAAGTTGTTTAACAACTAAAAGAATACCTCATAGATGTGATGTCAATATACCATCCCAGTCTGCATAGTAAACAAGGAAGACGTGAATTGACAAAATTAGTAATGTGAAAAACTGAGAATCAGGTCATAGAACTGAATCTGCAGTAGATGATCATGATAATAATCATGAAGATGCATTACTATCCACATTTTATAACTGGCAACTAGGGCACAGAAAAGTAATTTGCCCAAGGTCAAATAACAAAACACAGAATTGAATTCAGATCTCTCTGACTCCAAAACCCATATTCTAATCTGTGCCTCATACACTATACTCTTGCTTCTCTCACTTCTATCCCTTTATTCCTCCTCTAAAAAGTCCTCCTGTGATTTAGAAGAACTTGTAAGATGATCTCCTTTCTGAATCTTGGTAATAGATGACCAAGGGATCTGGATGCTACAAACCCTCTAGGGCTAAGTACCCAGGTAGCAAGGGAAAATGTCCTAAGGTAGAAAAACAAAAGCAAGACAGGGGAATGAAAAGAGGAAAGGAGGGAAGGCAAAGGGAAGAAGCAAGTGTGACAAGTCTGCCATACCCATTAAGTTTTGTGGATCCCAATTTGCATCCTTGGTGATGAAAAAGGTCATCATGGCCAGCCTGGCCAACATGGTGAAACCATGTCTCTACTAAACATTAGCCAGGTGAGGTGGTGCACACCTGAAATCCCAGCTACTTAAGTGGCTGAGGCACAAGAATTGCTTGAACCCAGGAGGCAGAGGCTGCAGTGAGCCATGATTGTGCCACTACACTCCAGCCTGGGCAACAGAGCAACGCTCTGTCTTGAAAAAAAAAAAGGAAAAGAAGAAGACAAAGGTCATCATGCCAATGGTTTGCTGGTGACTCTCAAGTCTGTATCTCCAGCTCATCCTTCTCCTCCAAACAGGTATACCAAATTCCACTTTGATGTTTCAAGAGTTCCACAAACTCACTATGTTCAAAACTGAGTCAATTATATTTGACCCCACTGCTACTCCTTTTACATTCCAAATACTGGTGAGTACTCACGTCACCCAAGATTGAAGGCTAAAAGTTTTCTGGGACTTTACCTTATCTTTTCCTCCTCAATTATTTGTTAACTAAGTCCTTTTCTCTCTATGCCCACAACAAATAGTTCAGTTCTTACCTGGATTTCTTCAGAATTCTTCTAATCCATCTCCTTGCCTCCTGTTTTGCACTCTTTCTAGCCATCCTCCTCAGAACTGACATCATAATACCTCTAAGGCTCTAAACTGTGCCATTTTCCAAATTAAAATGGGTTAAACTCAAGTTCTCCTAGCATGGCATATGTTAGGTTCATGACCACACCAAATGTCACACTCTCGGTCAGGTTCCAGCCCATGCTCAGGTCCTGCCTGGGTGGCAGACAGCTGAAAGAACACTCGGGGGGACATAAGCAGGTGAAACGTAGTTTTATTCAGCAATTCTTTCATCAGCAGCTTTCTCACACTGTCTGTCTGGCTGCTTAATCCAGCCGCTCCCATGCACAGCTGCGCAGCCAGCTCTCTCTTGTATTTAGGGTCAGCAGCTTAACTCTTTCTCCCTCTGGACATCAGTGCATGCTGAGCTGTGTCCTAGCTCCCCTCTGTCCATCTGCAAGATGGACAGCCTTGGTTCGCTCTCTCTTTCTCTGGGCACCAACGCCTGTACCATGTCAAGACACACTGAGCCGAGCCAAGCTGCGTGCACAACATCGGCAGGTCAATTGTACCTTTTTCAAACAACAGTGGCTCTCAGCTAAGCATGAGCTTACACAAACAGGTTATATAGCAAGTATATATATACTCCCTAAACTCACTGAGTCACTTTGGCCCGGATGTCTGCCTCGTTCTACTCCTCGACCAAAGCACATCCATGTACCTTACCTCGTATCAGGCCTTGCACAGTGTCGCCTCTGCCTTCTCTCCAGCCTTGTCTCTCGAACCACCTCCCTGCCACCTCTGCACTAACTATACTGAGCATCTTGCAGTTCCTCAAATGCTCCAGGCTGCTTCCCCGCCTGCCTATAATCCATGCTGTCTTCCAGAAGTCCATACTCTCCCCAACAGTTTGTCTGACAAACTTAGCTTAAAATTCATCTCAGGTATCACCTCATCTATCATTCTAGAAAAACTTCAGATCTATGTAGAATGATTGCCTCCTCCTTTCTGCCTCTTCCAGATCTAGTACATAATTCCCTAGGACTACACCTGAGATACCTCATTATGCTAGTTAAGTTGGTTGTCTTTCCTCATTAAACCTGTGGTTCTTCAAACAGACTCTCACTCTGGAATCAGTGGTTCAAAGACCACTGACTTTTTTAAAATGGTGATAAAATCTATGTACCTCCTCCCAGAAACATTACATAAGCAAAATATTTTTCATAATATTCCAGTGGTTTCATAGTTTTCCTGGGAAACCATCCATGGCTTCCAGCGTGAGAGTTTAGCATTAAGGATTCTGGTTTTAGACTATGGGTCAGAAAACTTTTTTTAAAAAGGGTCAGATAATACACATTTTAAGCTTTTCAGGGCATTGGTCTCTGCTGTTGTAACTTGAAAGCAGCCATAGATAATATGTAAACAATGGGCATGGGTGCATTCCAATAAAACATTTACCAAAACAGGATGAAGTCTGGATTTGGCCCACTGGCTGTAGTTTGCCAACCCTCTTGATCGTAATTTCTTTGAGGAGAAATAGATTTGCTTCCATATCCTCCACCTAACACGATGCATGGCACATAATAGACATTCAAAAGATGTTTGGTAAATGAGAACATTCAGTAATTAATTAAAAAGTAATGAAATAAGATATTTCAGAAAAGGAGAACATTGAAAAGGGAGAAACTAAGGAAATAGCCATGGGGATGGAAAGAATAAGACTTGGATACCCACTGATTATGGGAGATATAGGAAACACTTTTGGCTGAAATGATTTGTAACTTATCAATTAAATACAGAACAAAAATGTCTAGGGCAAGTGTCAAATTAGCAAATATTCAACAAGCAAGTGCTTATTTCTTCTTGGATTACACTTCTAAAAGCAATATACTTTTAAACCTCACTGTTTTCCTTTCCTAAGTATTCAATAAATAGAAACACATTTTGTTAACACTTGATTCAGCCTTACTTAGCATACAAAATTTCTGGCAACAAAAACAATCCAATGGATAGAAGCATGACATATTTTTCTTTAAATGACACTATTTTCGATTGTATAGTACCCCTTCCCCTTCATTCTCACAGTGTGGTCCCTGGACAGAAACATCAGTATCACTTGGGCATTTTGTAGAAAAGTAAATTATTGGTTCCCTTCACTAGACCTACTTAACCAGGAGCCCAGCAATCTGTTTTAACAAGACCTCAGGCTTTCCGGATTCCCTGTGAAGCCTGACAACTTCTTTAGGGTTGGTGGTGAGTCCCAGCTATAGCCGGTCTCAGGGTTCCCTACCAGCCTTCCTTATTCCCAGGATCAGATACAATCATGGGCACATTGGCTCAAGAGAGGCATCATTAAAAGAGTCACTGTTGAAATTTTTTTTTTTAATTTCTAGAAGTTTCTTCAGGACATAGCTGATACAGAGAAGTATTTTATTGGCTTAATTTATAACCGTGAAGAGAAAAGATGGCGTTGGATCAACAACTCTGTGTTCAATGGCAAGTACGTGAACATCCCACAGTTTCCTGGGGATCTTGGTTTGCTTCAAAAGACCAAATCTGAGATTGGTGGGTTCACTCTGGAATAGCTCAAACGCTGACACTTGACTCTATTCTGCTCTTCTCCTTTCTTCCAACCCATCTATTCCCTGAGAGACATTTTAATAAACTTTTTCTTATGAAAGAGATCAAACTTTCATAAGGAGAGAGAAGAGTATTCATATAGCAAATTATTTTATTCAAATCAGGATCCAAACAAATCCACACACATAGCACTCATTTGATGTATCTCGTAGCTCTCTATAGATGCTAGTTTGTATAGCACTGAGCATTTCTGACTGATCAAAAAAGCTTAGTTTCTTGACTTCAAACAGACTAGATATGAGTCTAGACTGGATGCTAGCTATCTCAAGGAGACACGGTCAGTTTTATGGAGGCAACCCAGTTGGTATAGAGATGAGATCTGTTTCTATAACACCTAGCATTTCTGACTGATCAAAAGGGCTTCATCTTTTAACCCACAGATCACATTTTATTACAAAGTACCTACAAGTTTCCCCAGATGTGGAATTATTTATTTATCTAAATAAAGGTTATTAAAAGCAACTTGTCTATGCCTCAAAGCTATGAACTTCTGACCCCCAAGAGCTGTCTCCTGTGAATTGTTCCATGGAGATTAGGATTGGTGAGAACACCAATAATTTTCCCAGTGTTTATACGAAAGTAGTGATTCAAACAGAGGTCAAGTCAGTCCCCCAGCCTGTAACTGGGCTTCCCTACAGAGAGGAGGAAATTGATATTTATTCAGTGTCTTTTAATGCCAGCACTATGCTAAACACTTTGCATATGTTGTTTCCTGAAATACTCCCCATGATGCTACATGAAAAGCTTTTATCACTCCCCATTTCACAGACAGTTGAACTGAGGACAAGCAAAACTTAGAAATGTGTTAAATATCATACAGCTAGTCCAAAACACATGACATTTCTCTGAAACCAGAGTCTTTTCAGTCAGACTGAAACAGACTGAATGACAAAAAAAGAGGTGGGAGAGCCAACAAATACCTCCAAGTTTTTCTGAAGCCAGTATGGTCTGGAAAGGGATGCACAACCTCTCTCCTTTTCCTTCCTGTCCTCCCACTGTGAACACGTGTACTATCCTAAACAGTACTTTTGTAAGATGAGACAGCCCATGAGATGCTTCTAACCAAATGCCACAGTGAGTGAGTTAGTCCAAGACTGTGAATCCTTACAAGCTCGCAGAAGAGCTGACAGGAAAGGGTCGGTTTACAGCTGCGTTTGTGGAGCTGGATTAGGAGAGGGATCTGAGCCAAATGGAGACCTGTGTGGGCCTGGTAGTCTGCTGCCCCTCCAGGTAAAATTCCTGCAAGACTCTCCCTCTGGAATCAGGAAGAGCCTGGGCTACAATGATGGGCCATTACCATGCTTTGTTTTTTGTTTGTTTTGTTTTGTTTTGTTTTCTCATTTAGTGTTACCAATCAGAATCAGAATTTCAACTGTGCGACCATTGGCCTAACAAAGACATTTGATGCTGCATCATGTGACATCAGGTACCGCAGGATCTGTGAGAAGGATGCCAAATGATCACAGTTCCCTGTGACAAGAACCATACTTGCAACTCTTTTTGAACTCACACAGGTCTTCTGGCCAGTGATTCTTTTACTTACCTATCTGTCTACCAGCAGCGGTCCTTGCCCATTTGAGAAACTGAGCTTCTTTCTTCTGCACTGGGGGACCGGATGCTAGCCATCTCCAGGAGACAGGATCGGTCTTATGGAAACAACTCAGTTGGTATAGAGATGAGGTCTGCTTCTGTAGTACTGAGCATTTCCGACTGATCAAAAGGGCCTAGCCTGTTGACAGGGTTTGTTTTATTTTAACCTCAGAGTATCTACCATACTACCAGGGAGCAACTGTAGAGTGAGCAATTATAAACATTATTTAGGGATTATCATGGTGGAAGAGGGATAAACGTAGCTCCTGTGACCTCATCTCTGTTCTCAAGGGAACCCCATTCATATGCCCCTCCTAACTCCACAAGCTGGGGTAGCAGAGGCTCTCCTCAGTCTGAACGAAGGCTGGGCCTTGGGGAGGGCTCCTAGTGCTGAGCTTGGAGCAGCACGGACAGCAGCATTGTTTATGGGAATGGAGAGACGTCTGGGCAGGATAGGAACCTTCTTGGAGACGCCTTTGAAGAAAACCAGACAGCCAAGGGAACAAAACACACTAGATTTCTGTTCTTTAGCAAAACCCTGAAGAGACACTTAAGCTAAAAATTCCCTTGTCATATTTCTGAAACTCCATTATAACATATGTAACTCCTTTGTAACCAAAATTTAGGTAAGCAGGCTTCCTTTGCTCTGAAGGTTTTGAGTACTTGACTGTATTTGTTGAGTATATTTTTAAAATTTTGGATGGTCTCTTAGGCAACAATAATCACAATATATTCGTCCCTTCAGTTCTAGAGAGAACCTGATATCAGACACAGCCTACTGACCCAAGGAGCCTGGCACTGGTTGGCATCACATTGATCTAGAACAGGTCCAGCTGATGAAGCAATAGAAAAAGAGGAGGGCTGCTCAGGGAAACATTGGCTGGGGGCAAGGAATAAGCACATAGTAGAAAGGGGACATCAGGGTCAAATGGAAATCACCTGAGACAGGAAACAGAGCGTTCATTTGGCCATACTGGAAGAAAGGCAAGAAAGGGGGAGAAAAGTCTTGGCGTACCCTGGCTGTTCTCTGCATTCACAAGACATCAGCTGTTTACCCTGCTTGGTGCATGAGAAAGAGAAAAGAGATGCCTTGTGTGTTTTGAGTAAGAATAAGTAAACCATAAGGAAGACCATGTATAAAACTGATGGAAATAATAGTCGCCTAAGTACAATGCGTACCATTTTGTGTCTAATAACAATGTACCACTGTAATGACTGTACATATCATTATATGCAAACCAAACAAGATGTTGTAAATCATATTTTTTATTACAACACTAAGTTCTGTTTCTGCATTTCTAGGTTTCATCATTTTGGGCTCCTTAGCATGGCCATTTACAATTTTTAAAAATGAGATAACACATCAGGTGTCTGAACTTGCTTAAAGAGAATCACCAGAAGTAATTTGTGTTTGAGATGGGGTAGAAATTGGAATTATATTAGTAGCCTGTGGAGATACAAGTTCTCTGACTGTGTTGGCAAAGAATAAGTGCTACCGTTGAGAAAGGAAGTAAGGCTGAGTCTAGGTGGAGAGAAAAATCAACAGAATTCTAGCCAAAGGCAAGCCCCAGAACTCAGACAACAGAAAGGAAATCCTAATCCTTGTTTTGAGAAGAGAGAACTATAGTTGCTTCAATTCCTGTTTCATGACAGAATAACTGCAAACTTTTAAGATCAGGAAATTTAGACATCTAGTGATTTCTTTAGTAGACAGTTTAAATTTCCCCCAAGATTAGGAGACACTTCTGTGCAGGTTCTAAAAGGAGCCCAGTGGCCTGGGTTGGGAGTGGGGAGTAGATAGGGAAAATGTGGGCTTTGGTTTAAGTTTATCATTGGGAGAGTTCCTGGATCCTTGCAAGCTTAGATAAATGTGATCTTTATTAGATAGCAGTGGCATGCTTTAAAAAAAAAAAGGCAATGAAATTTGAATTTGAGTTTTGACTTTGCTTCTAATATGCTGTGTGAATCAGTACAGTTTTCTTACCCTTTCTTGGTCTTAGTTTCCTTATTGATAAAATGGGGTAGTAATACCTATCTCAAAAAAGTATTGCACATATTAAATAACATTCCTCTATGTATCTCAATGGCATTAGACATTAGGAGAAGCATTTTGTGGAGGATTTGAAGTTGAGATCTTCATCCAAGAAGTAGCTTTTCAATTTGCTAGAAGCTTAATGTAGGCAAGCCACTTAATTTTCCAGAACTTGTTAACTCATTTATAATATGCGAATAAAAATTTGCCCAAGTCAGAGAAGGGTGCCTCAAAAATGTTGTGGCCAAGCCACATGGAGATCAAAGGCACACTGTTCATGACTTCAAATGTGGGCCCAGCCTAGGTCAGCCAACCCCCATACAACCCTTAGACTCATGAACAAATCCACCTGAGATCAGCAGAGCCACCCCAGATCAGCAGAAACTCTAAGCATGAAAATAAAAGCTTATACCACCGGAGTTTTCTGGTTATATCTCATATAGCAAAATCTAACTGATGCAATCTCCACCTGGCCTTCATCCTTCTCCCTTTATTGTCCTTTCATGTGTTGTTCATCCAGCAATCAGGATGATCTTGTTAAAACATTAAACAGATTCTGTTACTCTTCTTCAGCCCCCTGTGATGGTTTTCCAATGTGCTTCCGAAAAGAGCAAACATCTTTAAAAGGCTCACTGTGGCGATTCCTTAAGGATCTAAAACTAGAAATGCCATTTGACCCAGCAATCCCAATACTGGGTATATACCCAAAGGATTATAAATCATTCTACTATAAAGACACATGCACACGTATGTTTATTGTGGCACTATTCACAACAGCAAAGACTTGGAACCAACCCAGATGTCCATCAGTGATAGACTGGATTAAGAAAATGTAGCACATATACACCATGGAATACTATGCATCCATAAAAAAGGATGAGTTCACGCCCTTTGTAGGGACATGGATGAAGCTGGAAACCATCATTCTTAGCAAGCTATTGCAAAGACAGAAAACCAACCACCACATGTTCTCACTCACAGGTGGAAATTGAACAATGAGAACATTTGGATACACGACAGAGAACATCACACACCAGGGCCTGTCATGGGGTGTGGGGAGGGAGGAGGGATAGCATTAGGAAAAATAACTAATATAAATGACGAGTTAATGGGTGCAGCACACCAACATGGCACATGTTGTGCACATGTACCCTAGAACATAAAGTATAAGAAAAAAAGAAAAAAACAGTAAAATAATAATATCTTTTGCATACCTGGGGAAAAAAAAAGGCTCACAAGGCTCTACATGGTCTGCATTCCAGTTACCACTCTGACTGCAATTGCTTTCTCCTTTGCACACTCCATTTCAGCATCTTTGCTATGCCTTCCCTAGGATCTCCCACTTATTACTCACTATGCCTGGAATGTTCTTTAACAGGTTTCCAAATGTATCACCACCTTACCTCTCTCAATCTTACCTCTCTCAATCCTTCCCTGGAAACCTTATTTGAAATTTCAACACTCCCGCAAGAGATATTCCCTTTTTTCACTTTTCTTCACAATACTTCTTCACCATCTAATATACTATTTTCAATAGCTTTATTGAAATATAATTCACATTCCATAAAATTAACTCATTGAAAATGTACAGTTCAATGGTGTTTGGAATATTCATAGATATTTACAGCCATCATCTCAAAAAGAAGGTCTGTACCCCTTAGCTATCACTACCCTATGTCTGCATTCCCCTGAGCCCTAAGCAACCATTAGTCTACTTTCTAGACTATATAGATAGTCTATCTCTGACATCTAATTTTTCTTTTTTTTTTTTTTTTTTTTTTGAGACGGACTCTCGCTCTGTCCCCCAGGCTGGAGTGCAGTGGCCAGATCTCAGCTCACTGCAAGCTCCACCTCCCAGGTTCACGCCATTCTCCTGCCTCAGCCTCCCGAGCAGCTGGGACTACAGGCACCCACCACCACGCCCGGCTAGTTTTTTGCATTTTTTAGTAGAGACGGGGTTTCACCGTGTTAGCCAGGATGGTCTCGATCTCCTGACCTCGTGATCTGCCCGTCTCGGCCTCCCAAAGTGCTGGAATTACAGGCTTGAGCCACCATGCCCGGCCGACATCTAATTTTTCAAAGTTTAATTGTGAAATCATTATATCTTAAGAAAGGCAGATGATAGATAGCTAGATAGATAGCAAGACATGTCTCAAAAATAATAAACTGAGTTTCAAGTAACAACTAACCATATTAAAAACCATAGCTGTAACTTAAAAGTCTTTTGTTGCACACTAATTATTTGATAATGGTAATAATTATGATGCAGTTCAAAGATGAGCAAGTTCTTTTTGGATTATTCTAGAATCCATAATAAGTGCTTCATCATGTAAAATGCCTCAGAGCAAGGCTAATTCCTGAATAGTTGACAGCAGCATTTTACCCCGTCCCAAAGAGCCTCTATGACTTTATCATTCCGGAGGGTGAAGATGAAAGGATTGAGGAAAGGAGTTACTGCTGAAACCATCAAGGAAACTACCCGATTGTAATCAGCTGCCTGCATTTGCTTGGGTTTCAAGTAGAGAAACAAGCAGCTGCCGTAGCTGATCACAACACAGGTGAAGTGGGAGGCATGAGTGGAGAAGGATTTCCTCTGGCCAGAAACTGACAGGATCTTGAGAATGGTGGAGATGATGTAGGTGTAGGAGACAATTGTAGGGATCAAAGAACCAAAGAGAACAACACAGCCGTTAAGAAGAGGATAAACTCCGTGAAAAAAGTATTATTGCAGGATAGTTTGAACAATTGCCTCGGTCACAGAAAAAATTGTTCACCACATTTGATTTGTAGTAAGTAAGCTGAAGCATGACGTAGACTGCCCAGATTTGAAAAAGAAACCCAAACACCCATGACACAAGAACCACAAAGTTGCAGGTGTGTCTGTTCATAATGATGTTGCACCTCAAAGGGTTACACACAGCCATATAACAGTCCACAGCCATTGCTCCAAGTAATGTCCCCATAGAAAGGTACAGGAAGAGCTGGACAACACAGGCAGACAAAGATACTGTCTGCATCCCAGGGAACAGCAATCCCAAAAGCATCCCGGGGACGATTATGGTTGTGACCAGGATCTCCAGGGCAGATAGGTGGCCGGGGAGGAAATACATGGGGGACTGCAGACGTTTATCCACACAGACAGTCACGATGATCACTGTGTTTCCCATTAATGTCACCAAGTAGAAAAAGAAGAATATAGCAAAAAGGATATAATGTAGTTCTTCAGAGCCAGGGAAACCAAGGAGACAAAATTCAGTGGCACTAGAGTAATTCATCAACATTTAGTTCTAAGCCCTTGTTCCTTGTGAAATCTAGAGAGTAAAAGAGGGAGAACAACTGCTTCTCATTCTAAAAAGATTAAGGACATTTCAGGTTGAAAAAACATTCCTCTCCTGCTCCTCAACTGCATAACCTGTCTCTACTATTTTCTACACAAGGTTGATGTCAAATACTTCATGAAAAATATATATCTTACAAAGATAAATGTATATGTTCAAGAAGATGAAATCCAGTCATGAATACCAAATAATAAACATGAAAACCCACCCACTCTAGCATGCACTCTTTCTCAATACACTGGACATCTGCCTCCAACTCCGCTCTCACCAGCCACCCTGTCTGCTTCCATGATGTATAACTGTTACAAGATGAACCACTTCATAATAATTGCAATCACTACCAAGATCAAGAAACAGAAGTTTGATAGCAGTCACATAAATCCATTTGTGTGTTCCATTACAATTGCAATGCTCACATCATCAGCAAAACTACAATTCTCAACTTTTAAGAAATTACAGCCTTGCTTTCCTGAACAGTTTAATCTTCCTAGTTTGAATTGTTACACATTATAACTTAGTGTTGTCCATTTTGTAATTCTATATGTTTTAAGTCTACTTTAATCGATAGATTCTCTGTATAGCCCATTCACTTTCTTCCAATCTACTTGTTGAAGAACTCAGGTATTTTGACAGTAGAGTTTTCCATAATGTGGGTTTTGCTAATTTCATCCACATGGGGCAATTGAACATATTCATCTGTTTCAAGCTCCTCTTATAGATTTCCTGTTCTAAATCTGGAATCAGTCATTTCTCCAAGAAGCCCTAGATTCTCACATCAAGAAAAATTATTGCGATACAACAATCTGAACCTAGGAATGATGATATTTATTGGAATGGTCAATGTTATTAGAATTTTGAGTGGACAAAGCCAGCAGGTAAATAGATAAATGGGTGGTAGATAGGTTGATAGATTAATCATGAATCCATCATATATATAATTTAAACAGAAGACTCTAACGACTTTCCCTAAGCTCCTCTATATTACATTTAAAATTAGAATATTCACTGAACATTCATTTGCTTTATCTGACATTACACATGCAACAGTTACAAAACATGAATACTATATTCCTGAATATAATTACTGAAAACATTTTTAAATATTTGCATATACTAAAACATGCCAAAATGTAAAGACCATCGATGCTAGGAAGAAACTGCATCAACTAACGAGCAAAATAACCAGCTAACATCATAATGACAGGATCAAGTTCACACATAACAATATTAACCTTAAATGTAAATGGGCTAAATGGTCCAATGAAAAGACACAGACTGGTAAATTGGATAAAGAGTCAAGACCCATCAGTTTACTGTATTCAGGAGACCCATCTCATGTGCAGAGACACACATAGGCTCAAAATAAAGGGATGGAGGAAGATCTACCAAGCAAATGGAAAACAAAAAAAGGCAGGGGTTGCAATCCTAGTCTCTGATAAAACAGATTTTAAACCAATAAGGATCAAAAGAGACAAAGAAGGCCATTACATAATGGTAAAGGGATCAATTCAACAAGAAGAGCTAACTATTCTAAATATATATGCACCCAATACAGGAGCACGCAGATTCATAAAGCAAGTCCTTAGAGACTTACAAAGAGACCTAGACTCCCACACAATAATAATGGGAGACTTTAACACCCCACTGTCAACATTAAACAGATCAACGAGACAGAAAGTTAACAGGATATCCAGGAATTTAACTCAACTCTGCACCAAGCAGACCTAATAGACATTTACAGAACTCTCCACCCCAAATCAACAGAATATACATTCTTCTCAGCACCACATCACACTTATTCCAAAATTGACCACATATTTGGAAGTAAAGCACTCCTCAGCAAATGTAAAAGAACAGAAATTATAACAAACTGTCTCTCAGAACACAGTGCAATCAAACTAGAACTCAGGACTAAGAAACTCGATCAAAACCACTCAACTACATGGAAACTGAACAACCTGCTCCTGAATGACTACTGGGTACATAACGAAATGAAGGCAGAAATAAAGATGTTCTTTGAAATCAATGAAAACAAAGATACAACATACCAGAATCTCTGGGACACATTTAAAGCAGTGTGTAGAGGGAAACTGATAGCACTAAATGCCCACAAGAGAAAGCAGGAAAGATCTAAAATTGACACCCTAACATCACAATTAAAAGAACTAGAGAAGCAAGAGCAAACACATTCAAAAGGATTAGAGACTTAAATGTTAGACCTATTACCATAAAAACCCTAGAAGAAAATCTAGGTAGTACCATTCAGGACATAGGCATGGGCAAGGACTTCAAGTCTAAAACACCAAAAGCCATGGCAGCAAAAGCCAAAATTGACAAATGGGATCTAATTAAACTAAAGAGCTTCTGCACAGCAAAAGAAACTACCATCAGAGTGAACAGGCAACCTACAGAATGGGAGAAAATTTTTGCCATCTACTCATCTGACAAAGGGCTAATTTCCAGAATCTACAAAGAAGTCAAACAAATATACAAGAAAAAAACAAACAACCCCATCCAAAAGTGGGGAAAGGATATGAACAGACATTTCTCAAAAGAAGACATTCATACAGCCAACAGACACATGAAAAAATGCTCATCATCACTCGCCATCAGAGAAATGCAAATCAAAACCACAATGAGATACCATCTCACACCAGTTAGAATGGCAATCATTAAAAAATCAGGAAACAACAGGTGTTGGAGAGGATGTGGAGAAATAGGAACACTTTTACACTGTTAGTGGGATTGTAAACTAGTTCAACCATTATGGAAAACAGTATGGCAATTCCTCAAGGATCTAGAACTAGATGTACCATATGACCCAGCCATCCCACTACTGGGTATATACCCAAAGGATTATAAATTATTCTACTACAAAGACACATGCACATGTATGTTTATTGTGGCACTATTCACAACAGCAAAGACTTGGAATCAACCCAAATGTCCATCAGTGACAGACTGGATTAAGAAAATGTGGCACATATACACCATGGAATACTATGCAGCCATAAAAAAGGATGAGTTTGCGTCCTTTGTAGGGACATGGATGCAGCTGGAAACCATCATTCTTAGCAAACTATCACAAGAACAGAAAACCAAACACCGCATGTTCTCACTCATAGGTGGGAACTGAACAATGAGTTCACTTGGACTCGGGAAGGGGAACATCACACACCGGGGCCTATCATGGGGAGGGGGGAGGGGGGAGGGATTGCCCTGGGGAGTTATACCTGATATAAATGAAGAATTGATGGGTGCTGACGAGTTGATGGGTGCAGCACACCAACATGGCACAGGTATACATATGTAACAAACCTGCACGTTATGCACATGTACCCTAGAACTTAAAGTATAATAAAAAAAAAAAAAGCTAGCAGAAGGCAAGAAATAACTAAGATCAGAGCAGGACTGAAGGAGACAGAGACACAAAAAACCCTTCAAAAAGTCAGTGAATCCGGGAGCTGGTTTTTTGAAAAGATCAACAAAATTGATAGACCGCTAGCAAGATTAATAAAGAAGAAAAGAGAGAACAATCAAATAGACGCAATAGGGGATATCACCACCGACCCCACAGAAATACAAACTACCATCAGAGAGTACTATAAACACCTCTATGCAAATAAACTAGAAAACCTAGAAGAAATGAATAAATTCCTGGACACATACACTCTCCCAAGACTAAACCAGGAAGAAGTCGAATCCCTGAATAGACCAATAACAGGCTCTGAAATTGAGGCAATAATTAATAGCCTACCCACCAAAAAAAGTCCAGGACCAGACGGATTCACAGCCGAATTCTACCAGAGGCACAAGGAGGAGCTGGTACCATTCCTTCTGAAACTATTCCAATCAATAGAAAAAGAGGGAATCCTCCCTAACTGATTTTATGAGGCCAACATCATCCTGATACCAAAGTCTGGCAGAGACACAACAAAAAAAGAGAATTTTAGACCAATATCCCTGAAGAACATCAAGGCAAAAATCCTCAATAAAATACTGGCAGACCGAATCCAGCAGCACATCAAAAAGCTTATCCACCATGATCAAGTGGGCTTCATTCCTGGGATGCAAGGCTGGTTCAACATATGCAAATCAATAAACATAATCTAGCATATAAACAGAACCAAAGACAAAATCCACATGATTATCTCAATAGATGCAGGAAAGGCCTTTGACAAAATTCAACAGCCCTTCATGCTAAAAACTCTCAATAAATTTGGTATTGATGGAACGTATCTCAAAATAATAAGAGCTATTTATGACAAACCCACAGCCAATATCACACTGAATGGGCAAAACCTGGAAGCATTACCCTTAAAAACTGGCACAAGACAGGGATGCCCTCTCTCACTGCTTCTATTCAACATAGTGTTGGAAGTTCTGGCCAGGGCACTCAGGCAAGAGAAAGAAATAAAGGGTATTCAATTAGGAAAAGAGGAAGTCAAATTGTCCCTGTTTACAGATGACATGATTGTGTATTTAGAAAACCCCATCATCTCAGCCCAAAATCTCCTTAAGCTGATAAGCAACTTCAGCAAAGTCTCAGGATAAAATATCAATGTGCAAAAGTCACAAGCATTCCTATACACTAATAACAGACAAACAGAGAGCCAAATCATGAATGAACTCCCATTCACAATTGCTTCAAAGAAAATAAAATACCTAGGAATCCAACTTACAAGGGATGTGAAAGACCTCTTCAAGGAGAACTACAAACCACAGCTCAATGAAATAAAAGAGGATACAAACAAATGGAAGAATATTCCATGCTCATGGATAGGAAGAATCAATATCCTGAAAATGGCCATACTGCCCAAGGTAATTTATAGATTCAATGCCATCCCCATTATGCTACCAATGACTTTCTTCACAGAATTGGAAAAAACTACTTTAAAGTTCTATGGAACCAAAAAAGAGCCCGCATTGCCAAGACAATCCTAAGCCAAAAGAACAAAGCCGGAGGCATCATGCTACCTGACTTCAAACTATACTATAAAGCTACAGTAACCAAAACAGCATGGTACTGGTACCAAAACAGATATATAGACCAATGAAACAGAACAGAGCCCTCAGAAATAATACCACACAACTACAACCATCTGATCTTTGACAAACCTGACAAAAACAAGAAATGGGGAATGGATTCCCTATTTAATAAACGGTGCTGGGAAAATTGGCTAGTCATAAGTAGAAAGCTGAAACTGGATCCCTTCCTTATTCCTTATACAAAAATTAATTCAAGATGGATTAGAGACTTAAATGTTAGACCTAAAACCATAAAAACCCTAGAAGAAAACCTAGGCAATACCATTCAGGACATAGGCATGGGCAAAGACTTCATGTCTAAAACACCAAAAACAATGGCAAAACAATGATCCTGGGAGGCGGAGGTTGCAGTGAGCCAAGATCACGCCACTGCACTCCAGCCTGAGTGACAGAGTTGGACCGAAACAATGGCAACAAAAGCCAAAAGCCAAAGAGAAATGGGATCTAATTAAACTAAAGAGCTTCTGCACAGCAAAAGAAACTACCATCAGAGTGAACAGGCAACCTACAGAATGGGAGAAAATTTTTGCCATCTACTCATCTGACAAAGGGCTAATATCCAGAACTTACAAAGAACTCAAACAAATTTACAAGAAAAAAACAAACAACCCCATCAAAAAGTGGGCAAAGGATATGAACAGACACTTCTCAAAAGAAGACATTTATGCAGCCAACAGACACATGAAAATTGCTCATCATCACTCGCCATCAGAGAAATGCAAATCGAAACCACAATGAGATACCATCTCACACCAGTTAGAATGGCAATCATTAAAATGTCAGGAAACAACAGACGCTGGAGAGGATGTGGAGAAATAGGAACACTTTTACACTGTTGGTGGGACTGGAAATTAGTTCAAACACTGTGGAAGACAGTGTGGTGATTCCTCCAGGATCTAGAACTAGAAATACCATTTGACCCAGTCATCCCATTACTGGGTATATACCCAAAGGATTATAAATCATGCTGCTATAAAGACACATGCACACGTATGTTTATTGCGGCACTATTCACAATAGCAAAGACTTGGAACCAACCCAAATGTCCATCAGTGATAGACTGGATTAAGAAAATGTGGCACATATACACCATGGAATACCATGCAGCCACAAAAAGGGATGAGTTCGTGTCCTTTGTAGGGACATGGATGCAGCTGGAGACCATCAGTCTCAGCAAACTATCACAAGAACAGAAAACCAAGCACTGCATGTTCTCACTCATAGGTGGGAATTGAACAATGAGATCACTTGGACACAGGAGGGGGAGCATCACACACTGGGGCCTGTTGTGGGGTGAGGGGAGGGGGGAAGGATAGCATTAGGAGATATACCTAATGTAAATGACGAGTTGATGGGTGCAGCACACCAACATGACACATGTATACATATGTAATAAACCTGCACGTTGTGCACATGTACCCTAGAATATAAAATATAGTAAAAAATATATTTTTGCATATACTACCCCCATTCTTCTCTTTTTAAAAACATTGTCCTACTGCATCTACATTGTCAAACTGCATAGTTTGTTTTTTTTTTTAAGACAGAGTCTAACTCTGTCACTCAGGCTGGAGTGCAGTGGCGTGATCTTGGCTCACTGCAACCTCCGCCTCCCAGGATCAAGTGATTCTCATGCCTCGGTCTCCTGAGTAGCTGGGATTACAGGCACATGCCACCACGCCTGGCTAATTTTTAAAAATTTTTAGTAGAGACAGGGTTGCACCATTTTGGCCACACTGGTCTCAAACTCCTGACCTCAAGTGATCTGCCTGCTTCAGCCTCCAAAAGTGCTGGGATTACAGACGTGAGCCACTGCGCTCAACCCTAGATATTTTAAAAGACAATTTTTTAACCTTTTGAATAAAAAATTCGTTAACAATATATGCACATACAAATCACAAAAGAAATTACTAATTTGACAAAAGGAAAATTAATACTTTTACATGACAAGATTTCATTAAAAACTAAAAAGTCAAAAAACAGATTAAAAATATATTTTCAACATACATAATATAAAGTAATACCTGCAATGTCTAAAGAATATCTGTATATTTTTATAAAAGTAGTGAAGTCCTCAGAATAAGAAAAATGTGAAGCTCCATCTCTTCTCCCTTATTATTCTTCCATTTATCCTACTTAGCTCCAGGAAAACTTTACAAAATATTCAGAGTTAATAAAGACCCTTCTGCCAAAATATCTCCTTTGTTACAATCAATTATATGGATAAACAAGCAAACTTTCCTTGGCAATTAGAAGCAGAATGAAGTCTTTTATTTTTGAGATAGTATGACATTATTGTGAAGTAGAAGTGAAAGCAATGTACACAGCTGTACCATAAACAGTTTTCCTTCACAGACCATTCCCATAAATGTCATTCCCAAAAACACATCCCCAGGGTAACCCATTTCCTGGTTTCCCTCTCAGATGTTTCTTTACGCAACTATATACAAATATGAATGTAAATTAAGTTGTAGTTTGTTTTTACAAAAAGGAAACAAACAAACATTTTCTCTTCACTTTTCTTACTCAACAGTGTATCTTGGAGAGAGAGAGAGAGAGAGATATATATATATATATATAATATATATATATATATATTTTTTTTTTTTTTTTTTTTCTGAGACAGAGTCTCACTCTGTCGCCCAGACTACACTGTAATGGCACAATCTTAGCTCACTGCTACCTCTGCCTTCCGGGTTCAAGTGATTCTCCTGCCTCAGCCTCCCAAAGTGATACTGAAGCTGGGATTACAGGTGCACGCCACCATGCCCAGCTAATTTTTGTATTTTTAGTAGAGATGGGGTTTCATTATGTTGGTCAGGCTGATGTCAAACTCCTGACCTTGTGATCTGCCCACTCAGCCTCCCAAAGTGCTGGGATTACAGCCACTGTAATCCCAGTTGCTTTTTATTGATACAGAAAACCCTCATGTTTCCAATCCTCATATAACAGCAACTGAATGAAAGTCCCATAAAATACATAAGTGGCCATCTTTTGATGTCAATTTGGGTTGCCACCAGACTTGTGTAATCACTTGTGTAATGATGCAGAAAAATGTGTCATGCAATACAGAAATATTAATTGCAAATTGTGAATATGACAGGAACTAGGGAGAGGATGGGACAATACAGGAACTGAGATACAGGAATTAAGGGAGTTCAGTGTAGAGCTAGAAGGCAGCTTGGTATACTTGGGTTTTGTGAGAAAGCAAGGGGGAAAAGAAAACAAATGAATCTGGTAGTCATAGAGAGAGACGCAAAAAGGAATGAAGAAAGAAACTGAGCGGGAAGTGGGAGAGCCAAGGGAGCACTGAGGACAAAAGCGCTATTTCAGGATTGAAGAATGTGTAAGACACAGCAAAAGGGGCTCCCTCTGCCCTCTCTCCATTCCACCCTCAGCCCAAAGACACAGAAAGCCCAGCTGGCCCTTATCACATCACCTCCCAGTCAGAACACAGCTCCATTTCCTTCCCTCATTTGAAGCTAGCATAATGACGTGGGTGACATTAGATAAAATGCTTCTCTCTAAGATCTTCCATCCACACCTGAGAAGGTCCACCAATTTGAGATGCACCTGTAAGAGCACATATTCAGCCTTAAGATTGCTAGGCAGTTAGGGTAGGGGTCTTACCAATGCCAATTGAAAAACCCAAAGAAAGGCACTATCGCTATTGGACACTGCAAGCAGGAATCAACAAGGAAAGTTTGAAGCTTATGCTGGTCCTGAGATTACTCAGAGAAGTACTGGTGAGTTTACACAATAAGACCACACCTTGAAACCACATGGCAATATAGAGGAAGATAATCTCAGCACCTAGGATCAAATATGTATGTCAGATGTAAGAAAATACATCACACTTGGCCGGGCGCAGTGGCTCACGCCTGTAATCCCAGCACTTTGGGAGGCCGAGGCGGATGGATCACAAGGTCAGGATCGAGACCATCCTGGCTAACACGGTGAAACCCCATCCCTACTAAAAAATACAAAAAAATTAGCCGGGTGCGGTGGCTCAAGCCTGTAATCCCAGCACTTTGGGAGGCCGAGACGGGTGGATCACGAGGTCAGGAGATCGAGACCATCCTGGCTAACACAGTGAAACCCCGTCTCTACTAAAAAATGCAAAAAAACTAGCCGGGCGAGGTGGCGGGCGCCTGTAGTCCCAGCTACTCGGGAGGCTGAGGCAGGAGAATGGTGTAAACCCGGGAGGCGGAGCTTGCAGTGAGCTGAGATCCGGCCACTGCACTCCAGCCTGGGCGACAGAGCGAGACTCCCTCTCAAAAAAAAAAAAAAAAAAAAAAAAAAAAAAATTAGCCAGGCCTGGTAGCGGGCGCCTGTAGCTCCAGCTACTTGGGAGGCTGAGGCAGGAGAATAGCGTGAAACCGGGAGGCAGAGCTTGCAGTGAGCCGAGATCGAGCCACTGCACTTCAGCCTGGGTGACAGAGCAAGACTGTCTCAAAAAAAGAAAAAGAAAATATATCACACTTCCCTTGTTTTTCCCATTATCAGGTCCAAGGGTTCAAAACGCTGAACATCTTTCAGATGTTTACACTTCTCACATTTATTTTACAACATGCATTATAAGTACACAGGGCTAATAAATTTATATATCTATTTAAAAAATAATAAGGTGATCTTCCATGGAAAAAGAATTTAATATAAATTGAAGCCATGTCATAGCTTAAATACCCACTGTAGATCATGAGCTGTTTGATTTTGAGAATGATCATTTTGTTTCAATTAGTACTATCAGATTACTCAAATCCATGATGAGGATTTGAACTGTACTCAGGACAGACTTAATTTTTAAGGAGTTGATTGCAGCGTTTCATGCCATCTCCAAAGGCCTGTATGAATTTGTCATTCCTCAGGGTGAAGATGAAAGGGTTCAGAAAAGGGGTCACCACTAAAACCAGCAGTGATGCTACCCTATTATACTCGGCTGCCTGCGTTTGTTTGGGTTTCACGTAGAGAAACAAGCAGCTGCCGTAGCCTATCACAACATAGCTGAAGTGGGAGGCACAAGTGGAAAAGGGTTTCCTCCGCCCAGAGGCTGACGGGATCTTGAGGATGGTGGAGATGATGTAGGTGTAGGAGACAATTGTAGGGATCAAAGAACCAATGATAATGAAAACAGCCATTAGAAAAAGAATAACCTCTGTGAAAAGAGTGTTCTCACAGGATACTTTGAGCAATTGTCCTCGGTCACAGTAAAAATGGTCTAACACATTTGATTTGCAGAAAGTAAGCTGAAAAGTGGCATAAACTGGCCAGATTTCAGAAAGAAACCCAAAAACCCATGACACAATTACCACCCAAATGCAGGTGCTGCTATTCATAATGATGTTGTACCTCAAAGGGTTACACACAGCCACATAACGGTCCACAGCCATCACTCCCATTAATGCCAACTCTGAGGTACCTAAAGAAAGGTATAAATATAGCTGTGCAGCACAGGCTGTCAAAGATATGATCTGAGTGCCTGGAAGCAGCAACCCCCTGAGCATAAAAGGGACAGCTGTGGATGTGATCAGGATCTCCAGGACAGAGAGGTGACCCAGGAAAAAATACATGGGGGACTGCAGATGTTTATCAACACAGACAGTGACGATGATGACCGTGTTTCCCATCACTGTCACTGTGTACAAGAAGAAGAAGGTTGCAAAAAGGATACGGCGTACTTCTTGGGAGCCAGGGAAGCCTAAGAGAAAAAATTCAGTGGTGCTAGAGCAATTCCCCAACATTACTTCTGAGTGTTTTTCCCTTCTGAAATCTAGAGAAAGAAAAAAACACAGTTGATATGGCTTCCCATCCCAACAGAAGTAGAAACTGTTCTGAAATCCCCCTCCTGCTCACAGGCTGCACACCATGACTAGAAGGGTAGGCATTCGTCTTCTATTATTCCCTGTATATGGTCAGGGGCAATTTTTCTTTTCTTTTCTTTTCTTTTTTTTTTTTTTTGAGATGGAGTTTCACTCTTGTCACCCAGGCTGGAGTGCAATAGCATGATCTTGTCTCACTGTAACCTCCACCTCCCAGGTTCAAGAAATATTCCTGCCTCAGCCTCCTGGGTAGCTGAGATTACAGGCATGCGCCACCACACTCAGCTAATTTTTTTGTATTATTAGTAGAGATGGGGTTTCACCACGTTGGCCAGGCTAGTCTCAAACTCCTGCCCTCAGGTGATCCACCCTCCTTAGTCTCCCAAAGTACTGGGATTATAGGTATGAGTCACTGCGCCCAGTTTAGGGGCAATTTTTCTAACTATGCACAATATGCCAAGAAAATTGCGTTGATGATTCCAGTCCCCAGTGCCATACTGCAGACATGAGAACCTGTACCCTGCCCAGCATGCACCATTGCACCCTCAATGCTCAGTTCACCTGCCTCCCGCTCTGCTCTGAACAGCCAGCAGTCAGCCTCCAGGACCACAGTGTGTTCCCTTCTACCACTAACTCCCTTCCACCTGGAAGCTCCTAAACTACTCTGTCTGCCAAGTATTTTCTGTCCTGTAAATTCCTGCTCCAGTATCATGTTCTATACAAAAGTTTCCTGGCCAATGCCCCTGAGCTGGTTACTTGATTTCTTTGTTTCATCAGAATGTAGGTTCCATTTATAGGATGTTTATTTTAAAGCTTCTGCTTTACCTTCATCATCATTGCTATGTGTTGGTGAGAGTGAGGATAGGGAAGTCTCCTGAGGAGTTTCTGTAAATTCTCGAGGGCAAGGACTGAGGAGCTTTCAATCTACTGGTCAGCTGGTTCCCTGCATGGATTACTCCTTTATTCCTCCCTATCTTGGGAAGAAAGCCTCCCTTGCTCCTGTCCTCAGTAAATGCGTCTTCTCACAGAAGGCAGGCAACCAGCACCTGGGTTGAGTTGAGCCTGACCATCTCTCTCCAAGACTCTGACAACTCTTTTCACTGTTCTTAGAGAAAGAAATTTCAGACGAAATACAGAGGAAGAACTTTTACCCTCAGCCTCTGCCTGTCCCACACTGAACTTACACTGGCTCTGACAAATAGGAGACTTTAGTCCAATTTCAACATCCTCTGCCTTCAGGATAATCCAAAGCCCTGGATCCATCAGGAGCCCAAAGCCACCAAGTGTGACATCTGGGTTCAGGCCACGCCCTAAATACAGATGGCTCTTGTCTCAGTCTAACAGTAAATTTAGGAAGTCACCTCAGGGCCTATATTTCTTCTATGAATACATTTTTCTCCCAAAATCATATTAGAAATTAAAGATTCTGCTATCACTTATATGAAATAGACCCTGCATCCTGAGTAACTTAGAATTCCTGGGCTTTATTTTTCACTTCTTTCAGGTTTTTGGTCAAGTATCTGAGCTCAAGTTTTCTCTTCATGCTGTCTAAAAGAACACACACAACCCTTCACTCTCTATCACCTCATTAGTATATATTTATCTCTTTAGTGGTCATCATGAGAAATTATGTTTACTTTTTATTTTCTGACTCACTTTACAATGTAAGCACCATGAAAGCAAAAAGATTGTCATTTTTGTTCACTATATCTCATATAGAATGAGGTGGTACTACTTTTGAGTGAATCAATGAATTGATCAGTTAAAGAATGAATCTATGAACAAAGCCCCTCCAAATCTGGCTATGGCCAATGTTGAAAGAAACTGCTTTCTTTCCCTTCTGTCTTCACTGAGACATTGCTCACTCATAATTCAGTCCTCTCTCTGAGACTCCTAATAAAATGGCAGTTGGGTAACAAGGACAGACTTGGTGGAAGAGCTCAGTAGAGTGATTTCCACAATCTCTCTTTGCCCAGAACCAGATGAAAAGAAAGTAGAGATGATGTCAAGGATGGTTTTGACAATAGCAAGGAGTTGTACTGCATCCAGCAATGAATCAGAGAAGAGCTGAAAGTGCTCTCTGCTGTACAGGAGGAATTTGGAGATGAGCCAATCTCCTCTGCCTCTCTCATAATTTACCCATTAGGGTCTGAATGTCCTTGTTCTAGAAAGTTGGCAGGTCTAGAACTTTTCATCCTGAACCTCTCTCACTCTTTTCTACACAGATGGAAACTGCTGGAATTCACTTACCTTCAACGAAATTGAAGCGAAAACCCATATGACTCTAAGTCTCAACCCAGACTACAACATGCCTGATTAGTGCTGAGACTGCTCTGTGGGCCAGAAGAAGCTACTACTTCTTCCCTCTCAGTGGAAGAGAAAACTGTCTTCACATATGTATTTAGGAAAAGGTCCGGAAATCACAGTGCCTCACAGTTTCCCTCTTTCTCTCTCCCTCTGTCTTTTCCTCCACAACATGTCTCTAAGGAATGTTATTCATTGAGGAAAGTTAGTTCAGAAAAACCCAAGGGATGCAGTGAAGGAGAAAACAAAGAAAGTTTCAGATCTTCCCTCCTGAGGCTAATCAAGATTTAGAACTCCTAGAAGTTTGGTATAATGAGCAAAGTTAAACTCTTCCTCATCAAGAGTCTGCCAACATCCAGGCTTCCTTTCTCTACACTTTGAATCCTGGTTAGCATCAAACTGTTCGAGTCAGGCCCCTGTGCCTTTTTTTCTTTTTTTTTTTTTTTTTTGGAGACAGAGTCTCACTGTCACCCAGGCTGGAGTGCAGTGCTACAATCTAGGCTCACTGCAACCTCCGCCTCCCCGGTTCAAGTGATTCTCCTGCCTCAGTCTCCTGAGTAGCTGGGACTACAGGCACGCACCACCACGCCCGGCTAATTTTTGTATTTTTAGTACAGACAGGGTTTTAACATGTTGGCCAGGATGGTCTTGATCTCTTGACCTCGTGATCTGTTTTCCTCGGCTTCCCAATGTGCTCTTATGTTTATTTCCCTAATTCCACTTAGCCCTACAAAGCCCAAGTTATCAGCAAGCAGAAGACTCCACAGAAGTTTCCCAGACACACATCAAAAATCCTCAGGGCAGGGAATGGTGCGTGAAGTGAGCAAAACATTAGCCTAGGAAGCTCCAAGCTCCTTTCCCTTCAGAGAAATAAAAGAAAACAGCAGAAACTGTCAGAACCAACTTCACCAGAACTCTGGAAAACATTCAAAGTTTTTCAGGAACCAAGCAAACACTGATTCAAGAAGAAGACAACTTTAAAATGTTAGGAAAACTTTATCACGTTTTTATTTACCTGTGCCTACACTATCTCCAGCTCAGCAGCAGTCTGTATCTCCAGTACGGAACTCTGGATCCCGCTTCCAGAGGGAACAGAACAAGCCTTAATCAGAAAGTACTGTGTATCATGAAAAAATGCTCATCATCACTCGCCATCAGAGAAATGCAAATCAAAACCACAATGAGATACCATCTCACACCAGTTAGAATGGCAATCATTAAAAAGTCAGGAAACAACAGGTGTTGGAGAGGATGTGGAGAAATAGGAACACTTTTACACTGTTGGTGGGATTGTAAACTAGTTCAACCATTATGGAAAACAGTATGGCAATTCCTCAAGGATCTAGAACTAGATGTACCATATGACCCAGCCATCCCACTACTGGGTATATACCCAAAGGATTATAAATCATGCTGCTATAAAGACACATGCACACGTATGTTTATTGCAGCACTATTCACAATAGCAAAGACTTGGAATCAACCCAAATGTCCATCAGTGACAGACTGGATTAAGAAAATGTGGCACATATACACCATGGAATACTATGCAGCCATAAAAAAGGATGAGTTTGCGTCCTTTGTAGGGACATGGATGCAGCTGGAAACCATCATTCTTAGCAAACTATCACAAGAACAGAAAACCAAACACCGCATGTTCTCACTCATAGGTGGGAACTGAACAATGAGATCACTTGGACTCGGGAAGGGGAACATCACACACCGGGGCCTATCATGGGGAGGGGGGAGGGGGGAGGGATTGCATTGGGAGTTATACCTGATGTAAATGACGAATTGATGGGTGCTGATGAGTTGATGGGTGCAGCACACCAACATGGCACAAGTATACATATGTAACAAACCTGCATGCTATGCACATGTACCCTAGAACTTAAAGTATAATAAAAAAATAAAAAATAAAATTAAAAAAAAAAGAAAGCACTGTGTATGTCTATTCAAATAGGTCTGGGGCTACCTGAAGGACTCACACAAAGTCCTCACCTTGTTCATCCAACATAGCAGAACTCACTCATGGTGAAAAGTGGCAGGTATTGCTCAAGAACATTATAAGAACAACTATAATCCTACAGTTACCTAAAGATTACTATTGAGACCTGCAACCCACCATCTAATGCCTCACAGGAAATGTTTGGGAAAGTTTTTTTTTTTTTTTTTTTTTTTTTTTTTTGCGGGGGGAATTATGGAGTTCAAATATACCTGTGGGGGAAATGATGGCCAACTACACACAGCCATGGAGTACCTCTCCCACTGAGAGAACTCAAAATATCAAGTAGACCAACATATTTCAAACAGATCTTCAGAGAGGAAACAGAGCTTATAGAGAAGCTATGCAAATGCCTAAGCTGAAGAGGGAGGAAGCTGGAAATCCTGTACAAGATTTCTCAGCACTAGTACTAGTTACCAGCCCTAAATACCTCCTAAGTAAGGGGTGAATAAATTGATTGCACGGATACTCACTCTTGCTGCAGACCTCTGGGATACTAGCTACAAAAGACCCCACAACCTCCACAGACATTTAAATTGGCAGAGAGATCATCCCAAAAAGTAGGCAGAGACAGCTCCAGCCTAGTGGAGTCTAGGAGATTTTTGCAAATCGTGCAGCTGCAGCAAAATGCTACCATAGGTGCCCATTCTCCAAGGCTCTCATCTTCCTCTGAGTACCTCTAACCCCAGCTGGCTGCTGGACCTGGAGAGAACAGGGCTTCCTGTGTGCTTGTGGCATTTCTGTTCTGCATGCCTCTTATCTGCCAGCTCCTTCCAAGTCAACTGCCTGGCTGCTCCCACAAGGGCATGTATAGAGCACAGCCTTCACTGTCCAGCATAAGTGCTTTGCTGGCAGCCCCACTTGAATGCTTTCCCAGGGGCCTGGAAGCACTTTGGCTCCCCTAATACAGCCAGCACCCAACCTTGAGAGGTCAGAGGACAAAGCTATGAGCCAGGTCCCAACACCCCAAAAAGGAACAGCACACAATTCAGGAGTGCCAAACTGACATCTTTGGCTAGTGATTATGCAGGGCAAGAGCCCCTACTCTCAGAACACTGAGAAGACTAAGACGCAGGCTCATGGGCAGATGTGGCAGTGGGGCATTCCTCTCTCCACAGGGCAGGTCCAGAAAGGGTGTGGCCTGTCTGTCAAATGTAGGTTTAGCCCAGGGGAACCCCATGGCTTGGAACACCAAACAAATGAATGCAGGCATCGTGCCAGTGATTGGAGGAGGCTCCCGTAAAACCTGGCAATGGAACTAGCAAGGATGTCATCTCTCTCCCACCCCTCAACCACAGAATACTGCTGCAAATGCACTGAAAGAGGAAAGATCCATACGGTTGAGTAAGAGCCTATCTGCTGGCTATTACTCTTCAGTGCTATCTATTGGATCATAGCCAAAGTTACTACACCAAAAATGTTGTTCCAGTCTACATCACCTGTAAAACCCAGGGCAAGAACCTAGCGACAAATAAAGGTCCTGTGCAGAGGCTTGACCCTCTGAAAGGACTCAGAGGCAAAGCCAATCAACTATACTCACCTTATACCACAATTAAACCCTCAAGAAAAATAAAGAATTTTTCAAAGCCCCATTCAAATGAAAGCAAATTCAAAAAGACAAAGGGACACCAGCCCTCTCAAGAAAGAACCAGCACAAGAACACTGGCAATTCAGAAAGTCAGAGAGTCCCCTTACCTCCAAATGAGCATACTAGCTCCCCAGCAATGGTTCTTAAACAGATTGAAATGACAGATATTGAATTCAGAACTGGAATGGTAAGGAAGCTCACCAAGATAAAGGGAAAAGTTTAAATCAATCCAATGAATCCATTAAAATGATGCAAGAGTTGAAAGATGAAATGGCCATATTAAGAAACAACCAAACAGAACTTCTGATATTAAAACATTCATTACAAGAAATTCAAAATACAATCTGGAAAAATAACAACAGAATAGACCAAGCTGGGGAAAGAATCTGAGACCTTGAAGACAGGTCTTTCAAACAAAGTCAGTGAGACAAAAATAAAGAAAAAAGAATTTTTAAGTATGAAGTAAATTTCTGAGAAATAGGAGAGTATGTAAAGAGACCAAACCTATGACACACTGGTATTCATGACAGAGGAGAGAGAGTAGGCAACCTGGAAAACACATTTAAGGATATTATTCTTGAAAATTTCCCCAATCTCACTGAGATGTTGCCATGCAAATTCAAGAAATATAGAAACCTCTGCAAGATACTATACAAGACAATCATCCACAAGACACACAATCATCAGATTCACCAAGCTAAATAAAAAAGAAAAATCTTCAAGGCAGCTAGAGAGAAAGATGAGGTTACTTACAAAGGGAACTCTATCAGGTTAAGAGCAGATGTCTCATCAGAAATCTTACAAGCCAGAAGAGGTTGTCAGCCTATTTTCAGCATTCTTAAAATTTTAACAGAGAATTTCATATCCTACCAAGCTAAGCTATATAAACAAATGAGAAATAAAATTCATTTCAGACAAGCAAACACTAAGGGAATTTGTAATCACTAAACAAGCCTTACAAGAGGTGCTTAAGGGAATACTTGACATAGAAACAAGAGGATACCTGCTACCACAAAAACACACTTAAGCACAAAGGCCACAGACACTATAGAGCAATTACTTCAAGCCCACTAAACAACAAGCTAACAAAACAATGAAAGGACAAAAATCTCACATATTAATATAAATGGTCTTCAACATAAATGGTCTAAATTACGCACTTGTAAGGTATAGAATGATAAGTTAGAGTTAAAAATAAGACTCAACTGTCTGCTGTCTTCAAGAGACCGATCTCACATGGAAAGACACTCACAGGCTCAAGGTAAAGATACAGGGGGCTGGGTGCGGTGGCTCACGCCTGTAATCCTAGCACTTTGGGAGGCCAAGGTGGGTGGATCATGAGATCAGGAGATCAAGACCATCCTGGCTAACATGGTGAAACCCCATCTCTACTAAAAATGCAAAAAATTAGCTGGGTGGCGAGTGCCTGTAATCCCAGCTACTCTCAGACGACAGTGCAATAAAAATAGAAATGAATATCAAGGATTTCTCTTCATGGAAATTTAACAACTTGCTCCTGAACAACTTTTGGGTGAATGATGAAATGATGAATGATGAAATGAAAGATTCTTTGATTCTTCAAAGAATCACAAAATTATTTGAAATTAATGAAAATTGACACGCAACACATCAAAAAGTTTGGCCTGCAGCAAAAGCAGTGTTGATGAAAGTTTATAGTGCTAAATACCTACATCAAGAAGTTACAAACATCTCAAATTAACAATCTGCTATCACACCTAGAGGAGCTAGGAAAAAAAAAAGAACAAACCAATCCTGAGGCTAGCAGAAGAAAAGAAATAACTAAAATCGGAGAAGAACTGAACAGAATCAAGATGCAAAAATCCATACAAAATATCAATGAAACCAAAAGTTTGTTTTTTGAAAGTATAAATGAGAGATAGACTGTTAGCTAGATTACCAAAAAGAGAGAGAGAGAAGATCCAAATAAGTACAATGAGAAATGACAAAGATGACACTACAACTGATCCCATGGAAATACAAAATATGTTCAGAGATTATTATGAACACCTCTATGCACATAAATTAGAAAATCTAGAGCAGTTTCAGAGAGCAAGATGGTCAACTAGTCGCAGCCAGGTGGAACAGCTGCCACGAGGTACCCAGATGACTGCTGCCCTACTTACAGATCTTCAGAGGGAAAGCACTGAGAGCAAACAGAGGAAAGACACAGAAGCTGTTCTAAAGGGGAAAGAAGCTGGGAAGCTGGGAGCTGCACAGAGCTACCATGCATTGAGACTGACTTCTGGTCCCACACGACTCCAGGGAAACAGGTGAGTTGAACTGGCAAGGAGCAACCTGTTCTCACCATGGGACTCTGCAATCCTGGCAGGAGACACATTGACCACCATGGACACCTGAGTTGACAGGGAATGCTACTTAGAGAAGTGGTAGGGGCAGCACACCAGCTGAAGGTGAGCCCAGGTTTGGTGCGAAAGCGTCTATAGTGGAGCATGTCCAGGGAAGTACATCTCTCCAAGTTCGATTTGCTACCATAAGAGAATTTAACCCTAGGGGGAAAGTCAGACCTAAATTTTGCAAGGCAGTCTTGGCCATCAGATAGGACTGCTCTGAACTGAGCACCCCTGGGTCTGCTGGCATCTCCTGGGGCCCCAGTCTGGTAGCACCTGTTTAGAGAGCAACCTTGGGTGTCTTGGGGACCCAAACCATAGCTCCTGTGCTAATGGACAGTGCCTGGCTAGCAGAGAACTCCACTGAGGCAGCCCCTGTGGTCACTCAGCAGCCTGCCTGCTCCCTCCCCACACTGTAGCTTTCTCAGGGCCCACAGAAACCCTTCACATTGCCTTGCTGGTATGAGTGTGCACAGGCAGGTTTGGCCTTCCTTGCACTGCCAGCAAGCCTGCACCCCACAATGCCACTGCTGCAATGGGAGTACACGCCACTCCCCCTTTCCCCACAAGACCACCATTGCAGTCAAAGCCTTGGTAGGCACACAGCCAGTCCTGCTCCTGCCAGCACCCTGCCTTTGTGCCAACACTGCCACAGAAGTGAAACTAGGCACTGAGAACAGTGAAATCTACCCCGTCCTGAGCTACCACTCTTGCCTGTGGCACACAGAAAACACACACAGATCTGCACCTATCAGCTGCCTGCCACTGTGCTACCACCACCACCAGTGCAACCCTGTATAAAGTTGCCAGCAGGGGTCCCCACACTCCAGAACTCTGCTGCCTCTACCACTGTAGAAGAGAGAAGATCCAAAGATCCAAGAAGAGAGAAGATCCAAATACAATCAGAAATGACAAAGGAGATATTACCACTGACCCCACAGAAGTACAAAAACCCTCAGAGACTACTATGAACACTGCTATGCACACAAGCTACAAAACCTAGAAGAAACATGTAAATTCCTGGAAACATACAGCCTAACAGGATTGTACCAGAAAGAAATTAAATTTATGAACAGACTAATAATGAATTCCAAAATTGAATCAGTAATAAAAGGCCTACCAATCAGAAAATCTCCAGGACCAGACAGATTCGCAGCTGAATTCTACTAGATGTATAAAGAAGAGCTGGTACCATTCCTAATGTAACTATTCCAAAAAACTGAAGAGGAGGAATTCCTCCCTAACTCATTCTATGAGGCTAGCATTATCCTGATACCAAAATTCGGCAGAAACAAAACAAAAAAGAAAACTTCAAGCCAATATCCTTGATGAAGATCGATGCAAAAATTCTCGACAAAATATTGGCCAACTGAATCCAGCAACACATCTAAACGCTAATTCTCCACGGTCAAGTAGGCTTTATCCCTGGGATGCAAAGTTGTTTCAATAATACAAATCAATAAATGTGATTTATCACATAAACAGAACTAAACATAAAAACCACATGATTATCTCAATAGAGGGAGAAAAGCTTTGGGATAATATTCAAAACCACATCATGTTAAAAACTCTCAATAAACTCTCAATAAATGAAGGAACATACCTCAAAATAATAAGAGCCGTCTATGACAAACCGACAGGTAACATCATACTGAATGGATAAAAGCTAGAAGCATTCACCTTGAAAGCCAAAACAAGAAACTCTCTCTCACCACTCCTATTTAACATAATATTGGAAGTCCTGGCCAGAGCAATCAGGCAAGAGAAAGAAGTAAGACACCTAAGTAGGAAGAGAAGAAATTAAACTATCCCTGTTTGCAGATGACATGATGCACTCCTATACAACAACAGTCAATCTGAAAGCCAAAATGAGGAATGCAATTCTATTCACAATTGCCACACACACACACACACACCCCTAAGAATACAGCTAACCAGGAAAATGAAAAATCCCTGCCAAGAAAACTGAAAAACGCTGCTAAAAAAAAATCAGAGGTTACACAAACAAATGGAAAAACGTTACATGCTTATGGATAGGAAGAATCAATGTCATTAAAATGGCCTTAATGCCTAAAGCAACACATAGATTCAGTGTTATTCCTACTAAACTACCAATGACATTCTTCACAGAACTGGAAAAAAAACTACTGTAAAATTCATAGGGAACCAAGAAAAAGATCCTGAATAGCCAAGGCAATCCTAAGAAAAGGTAGGTCATAGAAGCCACAGGTCTTGGTCAGGCCTCAGTGCTACAAATCTCAATGGCCATATGATTTCAGTGAGAGCCAAGGCTACATCAACCTCAGCAGCCATGGGATTCCTTCTGTGGCAGCCTGGCCTTAGAGCACCCCCTAGTGATGCAACAGATGAAGTAATCACAAGCACAGGGACTCTACCAGTAAACCTGCCCTGAATCTCTCAAAACTAGCTTACTGTTGAAGAACACGGGAAAACAAAGACAGGCTGTGAAGACTGCGTTAAATCTGTATTTCACTGTACAAACATCGACACACAGCCACAAGGTCAAGAAAAATCAGAGAATCATGACATCACTAAGCAGGCAAAATAAGGTGCCATTGAACAAAATAAAGTGCCACTGACTAAACCTAAAGAGATGGAGCTGGAAGAACAGCCTAACAAAGAATTCAAAGTTCCTATTTTAATGAAGCTCAGAGAATCTCAAGAAAATATAGAAAAACAATATAAAAATTAATGAGAAACTTAACAGATAAATAGACATTAAAAAGGAAATCCTGAAGCTGAAATATATAATAAATTTTAAATCCCAATACATAACATCAACAGCAGAATTGATCAAACAGAAGAAATAATGTGTGAACTCAAAGTATCTAACAATACAGAGCACGAGTAAAAAACAGAATGAAAAGAAATTTTAAAATCTTATGGGATAATATCAAAAGACCAAAAGTATGGGTCATCAGGACTCAAAAGAAGGCATAGAAAGTGAAAGGGGTATAAATAGTATTTAAGAAACAATAGCAGAAAACTTTCCAAACCTAGAGAAAGATGTAACTATCTAAGTATACGATATGAAGCATCAGATTCAATCCAAATGAGATACCCCATGACATACTATAATCAGTAGCAGACCTAAGATAAAGAGAGGATCCTAAAAGTAGCAACATAAAAAGATGCTAGAAGCTCTGCTTCATCAAAACTTGGAAGCAAACCAAAAAAGAAGAAGACAGAAAAGTTGGTAAAACGAAAGCCATCGCATGAAAACTGTGAATGGATGTTCCTGGACAAGAGCTCTATACCAGGCCTACAGAACACAAAGCCAGAGCTTTGTTAGGTTTAAGTTTAGGATGTCTGTAGAACTATTTGGGGAGGGGGGAAGGAATTGTGGTTAAAAATTAATAAGTAACTTATTAATTACAGAAAGAATAAAATTGATAAATTAAGAAATATTTATATAAGCATATTATTACTAAATATGTACCAAAAAAATAGTTGGAAGTGTTTGACTCTGAAGAGTAGTACCATAAGTAAAATGGGAAAAAGAAACAATCTGCCATTTTTCTGTATCAATCACTTACAATTACTTGAAATTCTTTTTATCTATGCCTATATGATTATGATTTTTAAATATTTAAATTAAAAATATAAATATAGTTAAAACATCACAGTTAATGATGAAAGTACAATTAAAAACATTTTCTTGGCAAAAACTGCCACAAATTCAACATTATTTTTACACAAACTTCTGTTTATATTTACTACAATAGCACAGATACACACGTGAAAGATACATGTAATCAAAACATGTTCTATGTTATGACTACTTACTGTCCATGTAGGTCCATATTGTGATCTGAAAAACTGGGAACTTCTGCTTACTTGTTTGCTAATATAAGATCATTTGACATGGTGCATAGAAGATTATGACCTAAACAGAAAATGAACAATGAAAATTCTGGAAATAATTTTCTAAGGGAAGATAGTGCAGAAGGTAGATTTACTATACATGAGTTATACAGATGCTTTCTTGTGTCCCTTTGGTTTCAGCTGTTTCCTTTTAGTTTGGAGTCCAAGGGTTATTAATAGAAAATATAAGTATTTACATAAAAAATGAGTATGTGAGTATAAAAGTAACTGTTTAGGCAGTTCTTTTGAATAGGGAGATTCCAAGTTTGGGTAGACTCCTCTGATGCAGAGTCTATAATAAGCTCAGAGTTGTTAACCACTGATAGTGTACTTGAGTGGAAAAGATGACATCAGGCATGGTATTCAAAAACAATGTTAACTCTTTGGATTGAAGCTATAGGAATCAAAATGGATGACAATTCTAAAATAATGATCTGATAAATGAACATGGCTTCTGAGGAGTTGTAAAGCCTATTAGATAGTTTTGTACACTGCTGTCATGGCAATAGAAAGATACAAGATTTAAGCATAAAGTCACTGGCACACATTGATGGAAGACTTGTGAGGAAGCCTGATGCTATGGAGAAGAGATAAATATGCCTAAATTTAAAAAAAGACTGGAGAACATGTATGGGAGACAGAAAAAATTAGGGATTGACTTCCTACCACTGAAGGATTGCCATTCGACCATGTGGTCAGGGTAAACATTTAGAATGACACATGAATTGAAAGAATCCTATTCCTTGAGGCTTTAAGACAATTTGATCTAAGGTTTCAATACATTCCTAATCAAAATGTCAGCAAGTTTTTAGTGGGTACCTACAGACCGATTTCAATATTTACATGGAAAGGCAATGGTTAGAGAATAGCCAAAGTAGTTCTGAAAAAGAAAAGTAATTTCTTAAATTCTTTCTTTATTCATTCATTCATTTATATTACATATTTATAAAATATCAATATTTTATAACTTATTCAAACTACATCATTTAATTTGCTAAATTTTTCTAGTTTTGGCCATTGGGAGCTGCTATAGACTGAATATTTGTGTTCCCCCAAATTCTTGAAACACAGTCTCCAAGATGATGGCATTCAGAGGTTGGACTTTTGGAAGGTGATTAGGTCATGATGAAGGAACCCTTAAAAGTGTGATTAGTGACCCTATTAAAAATACCCCAGTGACCTCCCTTGCCCCTTCTACCACCACCAGACACCACATGTGCTAGTGCTTTAATCTTGAATTTCTCAGCCTCAAGTGCTGTGAGAAGTACATTTCTATTATGTATCAGCCATGCAGTCTATAGTATTCCATTATAGCATCCCATAGGGACTAAGACTGAGACTCAGGTTGGGTCCTGTATCCCTTTGACATGCTCCACCCTTTTGTTTTGAAAAGCATTTCTTTTTTTTATTGTGAATTTTTTTTCTTTTTCTTTTACTATACTTTAAGTTCTAGGGTACACGTGCACAATGTGCAGATTTGTTATATAGGTATACATGTGCCACATTGTGTGTGGATGGGTTTGCTGCACCCATCAACTCATCATTTACATTAGGTATTTCTCCTAACGCTATCCCTCCCCCAGGCCCCCACCCCCTACAGGCCCCAGTGTGTGATGTTTCCCGCCCTGTGTCCATGTGTTCTTGTTGTTCAACTCCAACCTATGAGTGAGAACACGCGGTGTTTGGTTTTCTGTCCTTGTGATAGTTTGCTTAGAATGATGGTTTCCAACTTCATCCATGTCCCTGCAAAGGACATGAACTCATCCTCTTTATGGCTGCATAGTATTCCATGTTGTATATATCCCACATTTTCTTAATCCAATCTATCATTGATGGGCATTTGGGTTGGTTCCAAGTCTTTGCTATTGTGAACAGTGCTGCAACAAACATACATGTGCATGTATCTTTATAGTAGAACGATTTCTAATCCTTTGGGTCTATACCCAGTAATGGGATGGCTGGGTCAAATGGTATTTTTAGTTCTAGATCCTTGAGGAATCACCACACTGTCTTCCACAATGGTTGAACTAATTTACACTCCCACCAACAGTGTAAAAGCATTCCTATTTCTCCACATCCTCTCCAGCATCTGTTGTTTCCTGACATTTTAATGATCGCCATTCTAACTGGCATGAGATGGTATCTCATAGTGGGTTTGATTTGCATTTCTCTAATGACCAGTGATGATTAGCATTTTTTCATGTTTGTTGGCTGCATAAATGTCTTCTTTTGAGAAGTGTCTGTTCATATCCTTTGCCCACTTTTTGATGAGACTGTTTTTTTTCTTGTACATTTGTTTGAGTTCTTTGTAGATTCTGGATATTAGCCCTTTGTCAGATGGGTAGATTGCAAAAATTTTCTCCCTTCTGTAGGTTGCCTGTTCACTCTGATGATAGTTTCTTTTGCTGTGCAGAAGCTCTTTAGTTTACTTAGATCCCATTTGTCTATTTTGGCTTTTATTGCCATTGCTTTTGGTGTTTTAGTGATGAAGTCCTTTCCCATGCCTATGTCCTGAATGGTATTGCCTAGGTTTTCTCCTAGGATTTTTATGGTGTTAGATCTTACATTTAAGTATTTAATCCATCTTGAATTAATTTTTGTATATGGTGTAAGGAAGAGATCTAGTTTCAGCTTTCTACATATGGCTAGCCAGTTTTCCCAGCACCATTTATTAAATAGGGAATCCTTTCCCCATTGCTTGTTTTTGTCAGGTTTGTCAAAGATCAGATGGTTGTAGACGTGTGGTGTTATTTTTGAGGCCTCTGTTCTGTTCCAGTGGTCTATATATCTGTTTTGGTATCAGTACGATGCTGTTTTGGTTACTGTAGCCTTGTAGTATAGTTTGAAGTCAGGTAGCATGATGCCTCCAGTTTTGTTCTTTTGGCTTAGGATTATCTTGGCAATGCGGGCTCTTTTTTGGTTTCATATGAACTTTAAAGTAGTTTTTTCCAATTCTGTGAAGAAAGTTAGTGGTAGCTTTACAGGGATGGCATTGAATCTATAAATTACCTTAGGTGGTATGGCCATTTTCATGATATTCATTCTTCCTATCCATGAGCATGGAATGTTCTTCCATTTGTTTGTGTCCTCTTATTTCGTTGAGCAGTGGTTTGTAGTTCTCCTTAAAGAGGTCCTTCACATCCCTTGTGAGTTGTACTCCTAGGTATTTTATTCTCTTTGTAGTAATTGTGAATGGGAGTTTACTCATGATTTGGCTCTCTGTTTGTCTATTATTGGTGTATAGGAATGCTTGTAATTTTTGCACATTGCTTTTGTATCCTGAAACTTTGCTGAAGTTGCTTATCAACTTAAGGAGATTTGGGGCTGAGACGATAGGGTTTTCTAAATATACAGTCATGTCATCTGCAAACAGAGACAATTTGACTTCCTCTTTTCCTAATTGAATACCCTTTCTTTCTCTTGCCTGATTGCCCTAGCCAGAACTTCCGACACTATATTGAATAGAAGCAGTGAGAGAGGACATCCTTGTCTTGTGCCAGTTTTGTTTTGAAAAGCATTTCTGTAGATGTTCCAGCCTTATCTTGATTTTTCTTGTTGAGACCCTGAATCAGTCACATCTCCAAGGAGCCCTGGTTTATGTTATTGGATATTATTACAAAACAAGATCCCAACACAAGGTAGAGAAATAATTACTGTTTCTAGGTTTCCTCAGCAGACAGATCTAGGAACTAAATATATGTATCTATAATAATTTTCATATCTATCCATCTGCCTCTATATCAAGCTACACATGAGCTCCAGCTGATGTCTTTGACTCTAATTCAGTACCACATGGTGCATTCTGCCCTTTTCTGCCTGCATCTCTTTAACTTTTCTCTTCTTAGTGGGGTTATTGCCAACTGCAACCCTTTTTGTACTTGTTGAACCCCAGTTTACATGTACAGAAATTTCAAAATTGTTAACACTTTTCTCTGTTAGAATCAACTTTAGTAATGAGAGTACAGTGATGGTGTATAGTTCTTCTACTTTTTGCCTTACAGTTTTCATCAAAATACTGTTTTCCAAAGTTAATTAAGGCAGTTCTATTCCCCCCCCAGTCTTCAGTGATGTCATATCACACAAAAATTATTCTTTCACAGTCTGCATTCTATCTTAAGATCCCAGCTTCCTCTGATATTTTTATATTTCCATACGTCAAAGCTTATTTTTCTGCTGTAAAATTTTATGAGCTTGGCAAATGCATAATAGATCTGATCACATAAGTTAATCCCATCACCCCAAAATCCCTCTATAATTCTCTAGTCAAATACTTCTTCCTTACATATCTCAAAGACAAAAGATCTGCTTATCTTTTTCTCATCTCTATAACTTTCTCCTTTGTTATAGATTGTCATTAGAATTGAATCATATAATATGTTGCCTTTTGCTATAGCTTTGTTCACTTAGTAAAATTCATTTGAGATTCATCCATTTTGTAACGAAAATTATTAGCTCTCTCCTTTTTATCACTGAATAGTATTCCCTTTGTATAAATGGATTACAATTGCTTTAACCATTCACTTATTGAAGGACATTTTGGTTGCTTCACACTGTTGACAATTATGAATAAATCTTCTATAAATAGTCATGTGCAGGTTTTTGCACTGATTTGAATTATCACTTCCCTTGGGGAAATGCCTTGCAAGCAAAATTACTGCCTTGTATGTGAAGTCTGTGTTTAACTATACAAGAAACATCAAAACTGCCTTCTCCAGTGGTTTAAATATTTTGCACTCCAAGCAGCAATAAATGAGAGTTTCTGATGCTACACATCCTTCTCAGCATTTCAAATTTGTCAGTAGTCTTTTTATTTTAGCTAATCTAATAGGGTTATAGTGGTATCTCACTGTTGTTTTAATTTGCATTTCCCTAATGATGAATGATATTGAACATCTTTTCATGTGAAAACATATCACCTGACATCTTCTTTAGGATACATCTATTTAGATCTTTTCCATAATTTTTTATTGAGCTGTTCATTTTCTTATTATTGAGTTTCCAGGGGTGTGTGTGTGTGTGTGTGTGTGTGTGTGTGTGTGTGTGCACGCGCGCATGCGCGTGAATGTACTGGATACAAATTATCAGATATGAGATTTTCAAATGTTTACTTCCAGCCAGTGCCTTATCTTTTTGTTCTCTTCATAGTGACTTTTCTACAGCAAAAGTTTTCAATTTTGACATTTTTTTTTCTTTTACTCATTGTGTTTTTAGTATTTTATCTAAAGCTTAACCACCAAACTTAAGGTCATGTAGATTTTCTCCTAGATGTTTCATAATCTTGCGTTTACATTAAAGTCATTTTATCTAATTTTAGGTAAGTCACAATTTACATGCTGAAATTCATTTTTTTTTTAGAAAACTTTTATTTTAGGCTCAGGGGTATATGTGCAGGTTTGTTACACAGGTAAATTGCATGTCATGAGGATTTGGTGTATTGACTATTTCAACACACAGGTAATCAGCATAGTACCCAACAGGTAGTTTTTGGTGAGGACCCTTCTCCCATCCTCCACCCTCAAGTAGGCCCTGATAACTGTTGTTCCATTCTTTTTGTCTACATGTACTCAACATTTAGCTCCCTCTTATAAGTGAGAACATGCAGTATTTGGTTTTCTGTTCCTGTGTTGGTTCGTTAGGATAATGGCTTCCAGCTCCATCCATTTTGCAACAAAGGACATAATCTCATTCTTTTTTATGGTTGTGTAATATTCCATGGTGCATATTTTCTTTTTTATACATATTTTATATATATTGCATAGAAACATTGAACTATTCTAACACTGTTTTTAGGAAAAATTATCCCTTCTTTACTGAATTTCCTTTGCAATGTTGTAGAAACTAAGTTGACAGTTGTTTAGATCTATTTATAGGCTCTCTACTCTCTTTCATTAATCTTATATGCCTATCATTTTGCAACACCACACTGTCTTGATATTGTAACGTTACTAAAAGTCTTCACATTGTGTAATGTGAGTCTTCTTTGTTCTTCTTTTTCAATGTTGTTTGGGCCATTCTATAACTTTTGCCTCTCTTTATAAATTTTAAAATTATTTTGTTACTATCTGCATTAAAGCTTGCTAAAATTTTGTTGGGATTGCCCTGAATCCATTAATGAAATTGGAAATAATTAGCATATTAACAATATTGTATCTTCCAATCCATGAATGGCAAATCCAATCTAGGATGTGTTAGATTCATACCTAGTACTTCTCTTTTTTGGAGATATCAAAAATGATATTATTTTATAGATTTTAATTCTAATTGTTCATTGTTAGTAATTTCTTTTGCATGTTGACCTTGTCTCTTTCAGCCTTGCTAAAATATATTATCACTTACAGGAGTTTTCTGGTAGAATCTTAAAGGCTTTCCATATAGACAATTATGTCATCAGCTAATCATCAGGAAACAATGGTCACATGGTTATTCATCATACTGCATTCTTTACCATGCTTTCCTGTCTCACTTCGTTTTCCTTTGCTATAGTAGAAGTGCATCCCCCCAACAAATAAACCTTTAGCCCTTAATCCTTGCCTAAGGCTGTGATTTCTAGAGGTCCAGGTTGTCATCAACCTTTAACCTATCTCAAAATAAATACTAACTTATTTTTTAAATAAATATCAAAATCAGAAATTGAAACTGTTAGAATATATAGAGAAGGTTAAATCATTTTATTTTAAAGTGACACATGTATATAGAAACACTACACTGAACACATGTATAGCTTAAGAAATTATTTTGCAACCACCCCATGGATCAATAACTACAACTTTAATAGCAACCCCAGAAGCCCATTCATGTGTCCTGTTCCAATTCACTCATGACATCCTCAGAAGTAATGATAATCTTTACCTTTAAGTAATCACTTATTTGTATTCCTTAAAGATTTTATCACTCCAGTTTAAATTGTCACACACTATAGCTTAGTCTTCTACATTTTTAATTTGATATATTCTTGACATCTATTCTAATCTTCAGATTCTCTCTATAGCCTTTTCACCTCTTTCCAATCTATTTGTTGAGAAACTCGGGTGTTTTTGTGGTAGAATTCTTATAATCTGCATTTTCCCAATTCCTGTTCTCTACATATTTTTCTATAAGTTGGTAAGTTCACAGAAGCTTGGGTCTGATGAATAATAAATATTATCTTTGGAAGGTGATTACTTTTTTAAATATTGTGAACTCATACATTTAAAAATAGTTGATATGTTGGAAGCACAACTTCTTTCATCTTTGGCCAGTAGAAGTCTCCTCTAATTGAGTCCTGAATATTCTAATATGACCCTAGTAATCTTTCAAATCTGGTATGATATGATTTTTCAAGTTCATCTTGTGGATTCTCCATCCTAGATGAGAAATCAGTCATTTCTCCAAGAAGCCCTGATTTCTCTTACCAGGAAATTGTATTGCAAAACTACAATATGGGCCTAGGAATGTTCATTGTAATCGAATTGGCCAGTGTTGCTAAGTTATGGCAATGAACAGAGCCAGGAGTAAGAGAGAAAGAGAGAGAGAGCACATGCACTGAGTCTGCCCATGTATAGAGATTTACCTAAGCTCCTCCATAATATATTAAGAAATAGAATATTCCATATTTATTTGAAATAAAGGACACATTTCCTTTATTTCACATTATACTCGCAACCATCCTGGAATACTATCTCCATCAATATGATTATTGAAAATATTTTTTTAAACTTTTGCACATGCTTTCCCATTATTCTGTTTATTAAAATAAAAACTATTGTATTATGCCTGCCCTGTCAGGACATGTAAATATTACAATGGACTTTTGTTAAATCATTTGAACAGATAAAAACTTTTTAAATGATTACAGAAGTATATATCATAAAAGTAATAATTAACTGGACAAAAGCAAAATGAATACCTCTATATGACAGACGATTTCATTAAGATGCAAAGAGTTAAAAAAAAAAACAGACTGGACAAAGATAATTTCAACACACATAAGAAAATTAAAAGAAGCCCCCACAATATTCAAACAGTACATTGTTACAAAAGTAGTGAAGGCCTCAGAATGAGAGAAATGTGAAGCTCCATCTCTTCTCCCTTATTATTCTCCCATTACCACTACTTAGCTCTGCAGAAACATTACAAACTATCTAGAGTTACTAAAGATTCTTCTGTCAAAATATGTCCTTTGTTACAGTCAGATATTTGGATAAGCAAGCACACTTTCCTTGGCAATTAGAAGCAGAATGATGTCTTTTATTTTTGAGTTGGTAACACATTATTATGAAGCAGCAGTGACAGCAATGTACACAGCTGCATCATAAACAGCCTGCCTCACAGACTATTCCCATGAATGCCATTCCCACCAACACATCCCCAAGGTAACTGACTTCCTGGTTTCCCTCCTAGGCATTTCTTCATGCAATTATACCCAAATAGAAATAAAAACAGAGTTTTGCTTTGTTCTTACAAAAAGGTAACACATAAAGAAATTGGTCTACTCTTTGCTCTTCTTTCTCAAAAGTGTACCCTGAAGAACTTTCTTTTAATGACAAAGCTTTCTCATTCTTCCTACAGTTACGTAATGTTCAACTGGATGAAAGTCCCATAAATTATATGAGTAGTCACCTTTTGATGTCCATTTGGGTTGCCACCAAACATGTGTAATCACTTGTGTAAGAATGCAGAAGAAATCTGTGTCATGCGATACAGAAATATTAATTGAGAATAGTGGATATGACAGGAACAAGGGAGATGATGGGGCAATACAGAAACTGAGATATAAGGATTAAGGGAGCTCAATGTGGAGCTAGAAGGTGGCTTGGTAAACTCAGTTTTTGTGAGTAAATGAAGGGGGGAAAGGAACAAATAAATGAATCTGGTACTAACAGAAAGAGAGAGAGAATAAATGAGATTAATAAAGAAACTGAGCAGGAAGTGGGATAGCAAAGGGAACATGGAGGGTGAATGTACCAAGTCAGGATTGAAGAATGTGTCAGATAGAGGAAAAGAAACCACAGGCCACCTGTCCCTCTGCCCTCTCTCCAATCCACCCTCAGCCCAAGGACACAGCAAAGCCAGCTATCCCTTATCACATCGCCTTCCAGAACATACCTCCATTGCGTTCCTTCATTTGAGGCTGCCATAATGATGTTGGTGACATTAGTTTAAAAAAAAGTTTATTTCCAAAACCTTTCATCTATGCCTAAGAAGGTGCACAAAATAGGGATAAACCTGTATCAACACACATTCATCCTGAAGATTGCTAAGCAGTCAGGGTGGGGGAGTGAGTTCACTCTCACAACTTCCAGTCAGAAAACCCATAGAAAGTTACTGTCACCATTGGACATTGGAGGCAGGAACTACAAGGAAAGTTTGAAGCTTGAGGCTGGACCACAAGTCACTGAGAGACACAATAGTGAGGGTTACACAATGAGAATACACCATGAAACAACAAGGCAATATAGGGGAAGATAATTCTAGCATCTAGAATCAGATTACTATAGCAGACATCAGATAAATCACACATTTCTTGTTTTCCCATTCACAGTCTGAGAGTTCTAAAATCTTCGTGTATTTCAGATGTTTACACTTGTCATATTTATTTTGGGACATGTATCTATATACATTAAAAAGAATAAATTGATTTCCCTTATAGAAGTCACCCAATAATAAATTGAAGCACTGTCTATACCCTAAATATCCCTTGTAGATTACAAACTATTTGATGATGAGAACTGTCATTTTAGGTTTAAATTAGTACCTTCAGGTTACTGAAGTCCACGATGAGGATTGTCCCCAGGACAGAGCTAAATTCTGAGGAGTTGATTGCAGCGTTTCATGCCATCTCCAAAGGCCTGTATGAATTTGTCATTCCACAGGGTGAAGATGAAAGGGTTCAGAAAAGGGGTCACCACTAAAACCAGCAGTGGTGCTACTGGATACGGAGTACTTCTTGAGAGCCAGGGAAGCCTAAGAGAAAAAAATCAATGGTGCTAGAGTAATTCCTCAACATTTACTTCTGAGTGCTTTTCCCTTCTGAAATCTAGAAAACAAAAGAGAGTTAATATGGTTTCCTGTCCCAACAGAAGTAGAAACTGTTCTGAAATCCCCCTCCTGCTCACAGGCTGCACACCATGACTAGAAGGATAGGCATTCGTCTTCTACTATTCCCTGTATATGGTTAGTCCTGTATATGGTTAGGCATTCGTCTTCTGCTATTCCCTGTATATGGTTAGTGGTACTTTCTCTAAATATGCAATGTGTGAGAAAAATTGTGTTGGCTATGAAGATGATCCCAGTCCCCAGTGCCATACCGTAGACATGAGATCTTGTTCCCCATCCCAGCATGCACCACTGCACCCCTCAATGCTCAGTTCACCTGCCTCCTGCTCCACTCTGAACAGCCAGCAGTCAGCCTCCAGGACCACAGTGTGTTCAGTGTGTTCCCTTCTACCACTAACTCCCTTCCATCTAAAATGTCCGAAATTACTCGTTTGCCACGTATTTTCTGTCCTGTAAGTTCCTGCTCCAGTGTCATGTTCTATACAACAGCTTTCCTGGCCAATGCCTCTGAGCTGGATTCTTGGTTTCTTTGGTTCATCACAATGTAGGTTCCATTTACAGGATGTTTAAAGTTTTTCCTTTACCTTCATCATCATTGTTGTGTGTTGGTGAGGGTAGGGAACTCTCCGGAGAAATTTCTGAAAATTCTCGAGAGCAAGGACTGAGTATCTCTTAATCTATTAGTCAGTTGGTTCCCAGGATGGATTACTCCTTTCTTCCTCCCTGTCTTGGGGATGAAAGCCTCCCTTGCTCCTGTCCTCGGTGAATGTTGTCTTCTCACAGAAGGCAGGCAGCCAGCACCTCAGCTGATTTGAGCCTGGTCATCTCTCTCTAAGACTCTGATAACTCTTTTCATCATTGTGAGAGAAGAAAGATTCAGACAGGATACATAAGAGGGACTTTTATCCTCAGCTTCTATCTGTCCCACACTGACCTCACACTGGGGCTGCCAAACAAGAGACTTTAGGTTCAATTTCAACATCCCCTGCCTCCAGGAGTGCTCAAAGCCCTGGATCCATCAGGGAGCCAAAGCCACCAAGTGTGACACCTGGGTCCAGCCCAGGTCTCAAATACAGACGGCTCTGATCTCAGGCTAACAGAAAATTTGGGAAGTCACAAAGCCAATGTTCTTTCTATAAACACATTTTTCTCTCAACATCATATGAGAAATTTAAGATTCAGCTGTCACTGACATGAAACAGACCCCATATCCTGAGCACCTTAGGACTTGTCGACTTTACTCCTCACTTCTTTCAGGTCTTTGCCCAAGTGTCCAAGCTCAGGGAGACTTTCTTCTTTATTCTCTCTAACAGAATGCATACTCTATTTCACTCTCTATCACCTCATTAGAATATATTTATCATTTTAGCCTTGATCACCAGAAAATATTTGTTTACCTTATGTTTATTTTCTGTCACTCATTTTTCAGTGTAAGCACCAGGAAAACAAGAAATGGATTGTTCTTGTTTACTGTTTCTCATACAGAATGAGGTGGTACTATTTCTAAATTAATCAATGAATTGATCAATTAAAGAAAAAATCTACAAACAAAGCCTTTCCAGGCCTGGTTATGGCTAATGCTGAAGGAAACTGCTTTCTCGCCCTTCTGTCTTCACTGAGACAATGCCCAGTAATCTGTTAGTCCTCTCTCTGAGGCCTCTTATAAAATGACAGTCGGGTAACAAGGACCAACTTGATGAAAGAGCTCAGTCAAATTTCCACAATCTCTGTTTACCTAGAACTACCTGAAAAGAAAGGAGAGATAATGGTTCTGACAACAGCAAGGAGCTGTGCTATATCTGGCATTGGGCCACAGAAGAGATGAAAGTGATTTCTGCTCTGAAGGAGGGATTTGGAGTTCAGCCCATCTACTCTGCTGCTACACTAGCCCACAATTCAGGATCTGGGTGTCCCTGTTCTAGATGGTATGCCGACTCAGAACATCCCATCCCGTCCTGAAACTCACTCTTTCTTCCACAGAGAAAATCTACTGGAAGGCATTTACCTTCAAGAAAGAAACTGAAGTGAAATGTTGTATGGCCCTCTGGATCTGCCTGATAGGTGCTGAGGCAGCTCCATGGGTCAGAGGAAGCTGCTGCTGCCTTAACCCTCATTGAAAAAGGAAACTGTCTTCACACAATCATTTAGGAAAGTGTCTAGGAATTATAGCACCATGGGATGCTGCACTGTTTGACTCTTTCTCTCTCCCTTCCTCTTTCCCTTCACACTGTGTTCCTGAGGAATGTTATTCATTGAGGAAAGCTAGTTCAGGGAAACTCTGGGAACACAGTTAAGGAGAGAGAAAGGAAAGTTTCAGCTCTTCTATTCTGAGGCCAATCAAGTCTTACTTAGCATGCTTAAAAGTTTTATATACTGAGTGAATTTAAAATCTTCCTCGTCAAGAGTATATCAGCACTCACGCTGTCTTCCTCTATGCTACGAGTCCTGATTAGTATCAAACAGTTCGAGTAAGCCCCATGTTCTCTTACATGCATTTTCTTAATCCATTTAACCCTTCAAAGCCTAAGCTGTTCACAAGCAGAAGCCTCCATAAAAGTTTCCAAGATACACATTAAAAATCCTCAGGGCAGGGAAACGTGAGTGATGTGAGCAGAATATTGGACTAGAAAGCTCCAAGCTCCTGTCCCTCCAGAGAAATAAAAGAAAACAGCAAAAACTATCAGAACCAACTTTACAATGTTCCTTATACAATCACATTTTTCTCCCAAAATCATATCAGAAATTAAAGAGTCAGCTGTCACTAACATAAAATAGACCTCATCTCCTGAGTATCTTAGAGTTTCTGGGCTTTATCCCTTACTTCCTTCAGGTGTTTGCTTAAGTGTCCAAGTTCAGGGAAAACTGTCCTCATCATTCTGTCTAAAAAAACACATACCACCCTCCACTCGCTATCTCCTCACTAAGATCTACTTTTCTCTTTAGCCTTCATCACTTGAAATTATATGTTTCCTTTTTGCTTACTTTCTGTCACTCATTTTACAATGTAAGCACCATGAAAGCAAGAAGATTGTCATCCTTGTTGATTGTGTCTCATGATCTAGTACTATTTCTGAATGAATTCATCAATTAAAGGATGAATCTATGATCAGAACCTAGGCACACTTGGCTATGGCCAATGCTGAAGGCAGCTGCTTTCTCTCCCTTCTGTCCTCAATGAGACACTGCCCAGTCATCATTCAGTCCTCTCTCTGAAACCTTTTTTTTTTTTTTTTTTTTTTTTGAGATGGAGTCTTGCTCTGTTGCCCAGGCTGGAGTGCAGTAGAGCAATCTTGGCTCACTGCAAACTCCACCTCCCAGATTCATGTCATTCTCCTGCCTCAGCCTCCCAAGTAGCTGGGACTACAGGTGCCCACCACCACGCCTGGCTATTTTTTATTATTATTTTCAGTAGAGGCGGGATTTCACCATGTTAGCTGGGATGGTCTCAATCTCCTGACCTTGTGATCCGCCTACCTCAGCCTCCCAAAGTGCTGGGATTACAGGTGTGAGCCACCGCGCCCGGCTCTGAGACCTCTTGTAAAATGATATTTGGGTAACAAGGACCCACTTGATGGAAGAACTCAGTCTGATTTCCACCATCTCTGCTTACGTGGGACCCACTGAAAAGAAAGGAGAGATGATGGTTCTAACAATAGCAACGACCTGTGCCTATGTCAAGCACTGAGTCAGAGAATACTTGAAGGTGCTTTCTGCTATGCAAGAAGAATTTGATGAGCCTATTACTCTTTAAAATCTGAATATCCTCATCCTAGAGGGCAAACAAGCCCAGAACTTCCCATCCTGAGCCTCTCCTAGTTTCTCCTTCACAGAGCAGAACTCCTGGAAAACACTCACCTCCAGAAAAATACCCTGAAGTAAAAAATTGAATGGCTGCCTAGGACTCGATCCAGGCTGCTTCCTGACTGATTAGTACTGAGATTGCTCTGTGGGCCAGAGGAAGCTGCTGCTTCTTCACTCTCAGTGAAAGAGAAAACTGATTTCACACAAACATTAAGGAGAAAGTCTAGAAATCATAATGCCATGGGATGCCCCACTGTTTCCCTCTTTCTCTTTCCCTCCTTCTTTCACTCTGCATTGCATCCCTAAGGAATATTATTCACTAAGGAAAGTTAGTTCAGAGAAACCCTGGGGATGCAATGAAGGAAACACCAAAGAAACTTTCAGCTCTTGTCTCCTGAGACTAATCAGGTTTGAGAACTCTTAAAAGTTTTGAGTAACGGGAAAACTTGAAATCTCCCTCATCAAGAGTTTCTCAAAACCCAGGCTGTCTTTCTCTAGGCTCTAAGTCCTGGTTATAAACAGGTCAAGTCAGTCTTGCACTCTCTCATGTGCATCTCTCTAATTCCATTTAACCCTACAGAGACTACGCTCTCTGTAATGGTTAACACAGGTGTCAACTTGACTGGATTGAGAGATGCCTAGATGGACAGTGAAGCATTGTTTCTGGGAGTGTCTGTGAGGGTGTTTCCAGGGGAGACTGACATGTGGGTCAGTGGACTGGAAGAGAAGGCTTTATTCTAGCCATGGGCGAGGCTAGAATAAAGTTTGCAGAAGGGGAACATTCAGCTTTCTTAGATTCCTCTCTCTTTCTTTTTCTCTCTCCCTTCTAGAGTGAGATGTCTTTTTTCCTCCTGCCCTTGAACATCAGACCCCAGGTTCTTCAGCCTTTGGACTCTAGGACTTGCACCAGCAACCTGCCTCAGACTGGAAGCTATACTGTCAGCTTCCTTGGTCTTGAGGCTTTTGAACTGGGACTGAGCTACACTACCAGCTTTTCTCATTTCCCACCTTGGAGACAACCTATTTGGGGGCTTCACCTTTGTAATCATGTGAGCCAATTCTCCCTAATAAATTCCCTTTCATATACATATGAAAGGGAGTGTATGTGTATGTGTGTGTGTGCATGTGCATGTGTGTATAGACATATACTATTGGCTCTCTTCCTCTAGAGAAACCTGATGAATACACATCAAAAACTCAGAGGCCAGGGATGAGTAACATGAGAAAATAGTGGAATAGGCAGCTTCAAGCTCCTGACTCTTAATTGAAAAGACGAAAACAACCCGAAACTCCCAAAATCAACTTTATTAGAACTTCAGAAAATATTCAGTTTTTCAGCAACCAAGTGAACACTGATACAAGAAAAAAAACAAACAACTCAAAAACATTAGGAAAGCTTCATGGTGTTTTTACTTACCTTTGCCCACCCTCTCCCCACCTCACCAGCAGTCTTGAAAATGACAGCCTGTATCCCCTGTATCACCCCCTGGTTCCAGAGGGTGCAGAGCAAACTTCATTCACAAAGTATTATGTATGTCTATTCTAATCTGTCTGGACTACCTGAAGGACTGGAACAATGTGCTAATCTTTGTTTCACTTAACACAGATTCTATTCATGGCAAAAAGTGGCAGCCATTGTGTAAGAATATCGTAAAACAAAAATTCTGCAGGGCAAAAGATTACTATTGAGACATATAATACACCATCTAAAGTCTCAGAGAAAATGTCAGGGAAAGATTCTTTGGGAAACTATGGAACTCAAAAGAAACAATATATACTGGGGAATTTAGAAAATCACACATTTATCTAGGGGCAAAATACATTATCAGAAAAGATCAAAAAATATCCTAACCGTTTACTTTTGACTGACGTCTAGGTTCAGTTTAAGCCTGGTTACGTACTGGAGAACTACACCAGCACAGAGTCTACCAACTAAGATGAAAGAGATTGTTTGGGTGTTTTTTTGTTTGTTTGTTTCCTTGTTTACTTGTGTTTTGACTTTTTTGTTGTTTGTTAGCTTTTGAAGTTTTTGTTTTGTTTTGTTTTTTGTATTGTGTTCCAGGAATTCAGTGAAATCTCTGTCAAAACATTAGCTAAATACAGCTAAAGAAACAGACTTCAATGACCATATATGTCTAGGAATACAGTCTTTACAAAATTAGTATTACAAAATCACTAAACAAGTGGATGTCTACTTTGACAATAAAAAAAAAGGCTTCAACAATAAAAAAACAACAACAAACTTTTGGGAAGACAAATAATTTGACTTACAGAATTGTGACTCTATAATATCCAAATGTCTGTGGTTCAACAAAAAAATCATAAAGTATTCAAAGAAATAAGAAAGTATGGTCCATTCAAAAGAACAAAATAAATCAACATCAACAGAAACTACCCCTGAGGAAGACCAGTATTGAACTTAATAAACAAAGGCGTTAAATTACTGTCTTAAATATGTTCAAAGAACTAAAGAAAAATAGGTACAAAGAACTAAAGACACTCAAGAAAATGATGTATGAAAAAAATGAGAATGTCAATGAGTACGTTTTAAAAATGTTTAGAGAAAAATATTTTAATAGAAAAAAAGGTACCAAACAGAAATTCTAGAGCTAAAGAGTACAATAATTAATAAAGCAGGAAATTTATTAAAGAGGTTCAATGGCATATTTAAGCTAGAAGAAATAATCAGCAAACTTGAAGACATGACAACTGCTATTATCCAGTCTGAGGAGCAGAAAGAAGAAAGAAGAAAAGTGAACACAGACTAAGGTACCTGTGGGATACCATCAAGCACTTAAACATACACATAATGGAAACCCCAGCAGGAAGAAACAAAGAGAAATGTGCATAAAAAGTATTTAAGAAATAATGGCCCAAAACTTCCCAAATTTGTTGAAAACATGAATCTACACATCAGTGAAGCTCAACAAACTCAAACTGGAGAAACTTAGAGAGATCCACACAAAGGCACATTATAATCAGTCAAAAAACAAAGAGAGAAACTTGAAAGCAGCAAAAGAGAAGCATCTTTTCACATACATGGGATTCTCATAAGATCAACTGTCAGTTTTTTTTATCAGAAATTATGTAGGCTAAAAGTAGTAAGGTAGTAATATTTAATGCTTAAAGGAAAAAAGATTTTTCAACTAAGAATTATGTGTTCAGCTAAACCATCCTTCAAAAAAACAGGAAGAAATTAAGACATTCTCAGATATACAAAAGTTAAGGGAGTGTGGTACCAGTATCTTCCCTACATGAAATACTAAAAGGAGTCCTTCAGGTTGAAGAGGAAGAACCCTGGACAGAAACTTAAAGTTAATGAGTATATAAATATCTCAACTAAAGATAACTACATGGACGAATATAAAAATGTTTTATTGTATTTTTGGTTGTTGTAACTCCACCTTTTATTTCATACAAAATTTATAAGACGAATTAAAAATAATTATAAATCTATTTTCTTGGTTATGCAATAGACAAAGATATACTTTATGACAACAACATGAAAAAGGGGATTGGAGCTATATAGACTAGAGTTTGTGCATGATATTCCAGTTAAATGGGTATCAATACAAACCATAGTGTTATAAATTTAGGATGTAAAACATAATCTCCTAGGTAAACACAAAGAAAACAACTTTTATTTTATTTATTTATTTATTCTTAGAGATGGGGCCTCATTCTCTCACCAAGTCTGGAGCATAGTGGTGTGATCACAGCTCACTGCAACCTCAAACTCCTGAACTCAAGGGATTTTCGTGCCTCCACCTCCCAAGTAGCTGAGACAGGCATAAGCCACTACACCCAGTTACATTTTTAGATTTTTCTGTAGAGACAAGAGTCTCACCATCTTGCTCAGATTGATCTCAGACTCCTGGGCTCAAGTGATCCTCCTACCTCAGCCTCCTAAAAAGCGTTGGGATTATGAGTGAGGCAACATGTCCAGCCAGAAAATAGTTTTTTCAGGTCCAAATGAGTTTAATTCTTTACATTTTAGCTAGAACTGGCTGAACAGTATAAGAAAAATGAAATCTCAAACTGGCCTTGAATTAGTTTTATCTCAATACCGGTAGCTTAATAACAGTAGATTCAAAGCAGGCAGAAAAGGAAAGAGAAATAGAGAGCTTTAGAAGACTCTACTCAACTCTATAGTTGTAGATTAACCATATGAGCTCTGAATTTTTCTTGTTGTAATTTGCCCCTCAGTTTTAAAATGTGCACAAGAAAGGATCGCAATATGTAACCAGCTGGAGGATTAGAAAACCATGGCTTTGAACTTCTGCAAGAGTTTCAACCCTTTCTCCCTTTCCTGCTCTAATGATTTGTGATTAGCCAGTCTTATTGCAATAACACCACATTTACTATCATTATCATACTTTAATATCTTGGCTTCTTGCAATAGGTATTCAGTCCTTGCCAGTGTTTTCCAAGCACCCCTGTACTCATGTGGTGGCCCACAAAGGTTGTGCAGTTGGGCAACTCCACTCCACATAGACATTGCTGACTGCCCAGGGATTCCCCACCATAGACACCCATTCCTGGCTCGATGTTTGTTCTCTCTGACCCCGTTTGTGATGCTAGTTGTAACAAGAAAAATCCAGAATCATATTTTTAAAAAAACTTCCCCCCAAACTAGGAGGGAGCCAAGAGACCAAAGAATGACTCAGACAAGTCCAGCTTGGCCAGTGGATAAGTTTATTAGGACTTACATATGAGACACTCCTAGATAGCAGAGGACAGCTTTAGAGACCTGACCTGCTTTCCATCTCTAAACTGCTTTTAAGCTAATTTTCTGGCTCTTTGCCTACCGTGTGTGCATGATGGGACTGTTTTCCTTACGTTCTCAGATATTCTCTGGGATGTTTGGGTACTCAAGGACACCTGCTCCTCGGCTGGGCACCATGGCCTTGACTCACCACTTGGCCATCAAGGACACCTGCTACTT
>NC_045441.1:130926552-130989874 GCF_002776525.5 Piliocolobus tephrosceles | reverse complement strand
ACCATGGCCTTGACTCACCACTTGGCCATCAAGGACACCTGCTACTTGGCTAGGGACCATGGCCTTGACTCACCACTTGGCCATCAAGGACACCTGCTACTTGGCTAGGCACCATGGCCTTGACTCACTACTTGGCCATTAAGTTTCAAGCAGTGGCCATACACCCTTAAGTAACCTGGTGGGGGACCTGCAACCCTACACCAGTAACAAGGCCTACTTCTCATCATCTGCCACATGTGACTTTGGGAATATTACTTAGATTCTCTCTGCTTCAGTTCTGCCACCCACACACCAGAAATAATGATACCAGGCCCAGCCCTATCTCTTCTTTCTAAGGTTGTTGTGACATTTGGAATGAAATTATGGGTTTAAGAAACTTTAAAGGGTTAGAGTGATACAAAGTGTAATGAATTTTACATCTCAGACTAATCTGATATAAAATCTTTACTAACAAGTCCATAAAGATGTTAGCTCAGTGTCTAGGATTCAGTAAATGCTTAGAGGATATCAGCTATTAGTGTTACCACTCTTTTTCTTGTTAGACTGCGCTCCCAGTTATCCAAGGATGACTTTGGTAGCCTATTATTAATCTAAATCTTTAAGTATTAGAGGTACTGCCTTCTGAATTGTCACCAGGCCTAATGTCATCTAGACTGTAAACAATCCCCCAACTATCAAGATAACTTCTATGAATGCTTTTCATTTCCATATTTTCTTGGCTCAATGCTGTTGGTCAGGACAACAAATACCAACTTAGTGATGATGACTGAGTGATGAAATAGTGATCAAAGGGACATATGAAGCTAGTGTAACAAAGATGGGAGGGGCTGGGGAGAGTATAAGTAACTATTAGGAGGTTCAGAGCAAACCTCAGGACACTTTCTCCGTGAGCTAAGGTAAAGAATATTGTCCCTCACAGCCCTGGTCTCAGAAACTCTGTGGGGAAGATAAGTCCTGAGCCTAGAGCTGCCATTTCCACAGACCACTGTACTACCCTCAAACAGATGTGCTTTTAGGGGCAGCAGATAGAAGGAGCTGAATCCAGGAGTTTCCTTCCCTGAAATTCGCCAACAGAGGCACAGTCCTCCACCTTCCCTGGAACAGAAGGGCTTTCATCTCTCTCTCTGAAGCCATGTCCCTCCCCTGTTTATGCCCATAGCTGCTTTCCAGTCCCATAGAGTGTCCCGGTACCTAACCATAGCCACTGAGTATATCAGGTGTTCCTGAGGAGACAACTAAGCAACCGCTCCACATCTGCTGATTTTCTTCTACATCTCACAGGGGGAAGAGCTGTATCACCATGAAATTTATCTTCTATTTGGGTGTCCTCACTGGTATGTACTCCAGAACTTGTACTCTGTCCTGTAAGGCATAGGTTAATGGATGGGGTGAGACAGAGGCAGGATCGCAAAGGGTGCAGAAAAAGAGTCAAAAATAGTGTCATCAGCAGAATTAGGGATCCTGCCTCTTAGACTCCATCCAAAGGCTCTCCAGAGAGGCTGAGCCCACTTTTCTAGTGGTATGCTATAGTGTGGGTTAAGGCACACATGTGCCGGGGAGAAGGCTTAATAGTGATTGTCTTCCCACTGACCCTAATTATTGAAAAAGGTGAGCCTCATCACCATCCGGCTAAGTCCCAGTGTGGTCACAAGGACACAGAACTCATTTTGACCTGTGATATTCATCTGTTTCTAAAACTTTGAAGACTCAGAATGCAGGAAACAGAGAAGGTAGAAACAAAAGATCAAATACTAGGGCCCTGCCTTCTGTAGTCCCTGCCCCACGTGGGGTTCTTCTGATGACCAAATTTGGAGGTGAGGCATTTCCCACCACTCTCTGACTGCCTAGGTTGTATCACACATTAGCTGTGTGAGATTAGCCAAGTTAATTCTTCTGTGCTTCAATTTCTTCAAAATGGGGGTATGACTACCTATATTATAGAATTATTGTGAAGATTAAAGAAATCTATGTAAAGCACTTAGAATACTGCCTGCTAGAGAGAGCTCAATGTCTCTTGCCCTTGTTGATAGTCTACCCTTTTCTCTTTGGGGTTTCTAACTGTGTGCTCACACAGAAGGGTGTGGTGAGGTATAGGCCCAGGCTTGGGGAAGATTAACAGGAGTACCAAGAGAAGATAAGACAAGAACAGTACTTTATTTCTGGTACTAGAATCAGCCTTATTCCCCTTTATTCTCTAGGGTATGTTTTAAATAATTCATTTATAAAAACAATATACGTTCATATTACAAAATTTAGACCTTTTTAAAGTAGAAAACTAAGCATCATTCGTAATCCCACCTCTTAGTCAACACATGCTAACACTTTGAGTTTACTCCCAGACTCTATATATCTTTTGCATTTACATGGTTTTTCATTTATGTTTTGAGACAAATAGATTATATCCACAATTTTCTTATTCTTTTTAACTTAAATAAGCATTATTAATATTTATCTTGCTATTTAATATTCTAAATAGTTCAATTTGTATTACATATGATGTTCCACTTTTTCATGTGCTTCATTTCAATGTCCAACACTACTATGTCAGGTGTTTATGTTTCCAATGTTCAGCTATTATAAATAGTGCTAATATGAGCAAACTTGTTTGTAAACCTTGTCTATACTGATTTTTTTCTTTAGAATGGATTCTCGGGGTTGGAATGATTAGGTCACAGGTTATAAACAATTTATGATTCTTGATGCCTATTTCTAAATTGCTTTTCAAGAAGACGGAATCAATCAGTGATGAGAGTCTCATTATACTCAGATTGATTATCAATATTAAACAAAATTATTATAAATATGAGATAAAATTTTAATTTACATTTTTATTAGAAAAACATGTCAAATATGTTAACACTTCCTGGCCAATTGGTAACTGTTTAAGAGTCATCCAGATTCCTTTTCAAGTAGGAGACTGTTACCTTATTTTTGTAATATTTATATACTAAGAATGTTCATTATTTTCTCAGGGACATTTTTATTTGCTGACTCATCTGTTCAGAAAGAAGACCCTGCTCCCTATTTGGTATACCTGAAGTCTCACTTCAACCCCTGTGTGGGCGTCCTCATCAAACCCAGCTGGGTGCTGGCCCCAGCTCACTGCTATTTACCGTTGAGTATTTGGGCATCCCCAACCTCAAAACAGCTACTGTTCATTCTAGATCAGTGGTTCTCAAATAAGGGTGACTTCTCCCCAGGGTACACTTGGCAATGTCTGAAGATAGTTTTGGTTGTCACAACCAGGGGGCACTACATTAAAGAACATGACATTAAAATGTAGTGAAGGAGGCCGGGCGCGGTGGCTCAAGCCTGTAATCCCAGCACTTTGGGAGGCCGAGACGGGCGGATCACGAGGTCAGGAGATCGAGACCATCCTGGCTAATACGGTGAAACCCTGTCTCTACTAAAAAAAAAAAAAAAAAAACAAAAAAAAAAAACTAGCCGGGCGAGGTGGCGGGCACCTGTAGTCCCAGCTACTTGGGAGGCTGAGGCAGGAGAATGGTATAAACCCAGGGGGCGGAGCTTGCAGTGAGCTGAGATCCGGCCACTGCACTCCAGCCTGGGCAACAGAGCGAGACTCCGTCTCAAAAAAAAAAAAAAAAAATGTTAAAATGTAGTGAAGGGCTCCACTACTTACTATATCACCCTGAGTGAATTACTCCTATGTGCCCCATTAATTCATGCACTAAATGGGGATAAAAATAGAATCCACTGCATAGACTTGTTGTGAGTTAAATGAGATAATCCAGAAAAAGCACTTGGTACAATTCCTGGCACATTGTAACATTCTGTATCTTAGCAATAATGATGATGATGATGATAATGATTACTTCCAACTCCTCTCCCTCCAGAAATCTGAAAGTGATGCTGGGAAATTTCAAGAGTAGAGTCAGAGATGGTACTGAACAGGCAATTAACCCCATTCAGATGGTCCGCTACTGGAACTACAGTGATAGCGCCCCACAGGATGACCTCATGCTCATCAAGCTGGCTAAGCCTGCCATGCTCAATCCCAAAGTCCAGCCCCTTCCCCTTGCTACCACCAATGTCCGGCCAGGCACTGTCTGCCTACTCTCAGGTTTGGACTGGAGCCAAGAAAACAGTGGTAAGTGTTCCTTCCACAGCAAATCAGGGTCATAAGTTGCCCTTTAAGAGGAACATCCATATCCTCATAGCTGAGAGGAGGAAAGGAGAATGAAAGGAGACCCAGTGGAGATGCTACCTGAGTGGTCTGGCAAACAGAGACGTGCCCAGAGAAACAAAACTCCTCCTTTCCCAGGGTGTCTAATGCCCCACTGCCTCTGCAGGGCTTTGGCAGCTGGAGCCACCAGGCCATCTGACTCTGCACAGAGGCCCAGCCATTCCTGATTGGCAGAGGCACAATTCACATGAAGAAGGTGTGGTCCTACTTCTCATACATGCCATTTCACATGTAAAGGACCCCTCTGAGAACTGACGCAGGCCACCAATTAAAACTAAACTCTACCTTAAAGAGACATAAAGCCTTTTTCAAAATCCTCAAGATTAGCTCATAACCATGCTCTTAATGATTTCTCCCCTTTTGCGCATTCCTTATTTTCTTTAAACACACACAAAAAGATACCAGTTGAAATATAGGCTGGTGGTTAGAAGGACTAAATAACAATTGTCAACAGGATGTTTTATTTTATCCCCATCTCCCTCAGGCCGACACCCTGACTTGCGGCAGAACCTGGAGGCCCCTGTGATGTCTGATAAAGAATGCCAGAAAACAGAACAAGGAAAAAGCCACAGGAATTCCTTATGTGTGAAATTTGTGAAAGTATTCAGCCGAATTTTTGGGGTAATCTTTTCTCTGTATTCAGCTTTCATTTACTTGCATATGCCTAGTTAACTATTTACCTTGATGTAAAATCTTTTTTAGATGTCTAAATAATTTCTTGAGAATTTGATAAGGCTGCTGTGAAGCCAGCATTGTTTCTTCAGTAATGGGCTCCCCTTAAATTGTCTTTATTCATTAAAGGACATTATAAAGTAATTCCAGTTAAACACACCATTTGCTAGGTATTCATTCTTAGAACTACAAGTAAAATTGTGAAAACAGGCATTTCTTTTAAAAGAAATCAGACTTTTCACAAACAGAAAATGCCTTCACCAGTTCAAAAAATGGAGTCTGACCCATTTTACATGTGATTTCTAGAGAGACTGTCCTCTGACTTTCTTACGGTCACACAAAGCTAATTACAGCAAAGTGAGAAAAAGGCTCAAGCTTCCTGTCCCCTGATTCAGTCCTTTTTTCATGAGTCCAGCATATGCCTGCAGACAGGGCTCATCCAAGCGGGACACTAGGGTTCCTGTGAGATCTGACTCTCTCTCTCTCTCTCTCTATCTCTATCTCTATCTCTATCTCTATCTCTGCACGATCTCTGGTAGGAGGTGGCCGTTGCTACCGTCATCTGCAAAGACAAGCTCCAGGGGATCGAGGTCGGGCACTTCATGGGAGGGGACGTCGGCATCTACACCAATGTTTACAAATATGTATCCTGGATTGAGAACACTGCTAAGGACAAGTGAGACCCTACTTCTCCCTCTGCATTCCACTGGCTCTGCCATGGACTATACAAGCAGATAATTTTCCCTCAATTGAAAATAAAATCTCCAAATTAAAATTTGGGAATGTAGCATACCAGTAGCCAATGTTTTCTTGTTTGTGTCTCTGTATCCTACAACGATGTGAAGAACTAAGATCAAATCATGAAATGAGCATTTACTACGCTGTCCTGGATTACATTCATCATCTCATTTAATGCTCATAACAAACCTTTGAAGTTATCTTTTGTTCCAACTTTACAAATGAGAAAATGCAGGCTAAAAGAGGTTATTTAACATTGCCCATAGCTGGTGGATATCAGAGCCTGAAATGGAACCCAAAATTGTCAGATTCTAAATCCCTTGCTATTAGCCTCAGTGTTATTAGCCTCAGTGTTATATGGGAGTCTACAGCATCACAAAAGATGTTGGCTCCTATTCATTTGCCTCCCTCTCTTTCCACTCAAAGGACTTTAAGCTCTCACTTGTGGCTAAGATCTTGGGTACTGGGGTAAGCTCTCCTAAGAAAAGTCATACCTCATCTCAGTGCTACATAGATTGCAGTATGTTCAGAGAGAGTGAGTTAGTGGAAGAGTAAAAAACAAAACTTCAGAACAAGGCAACAATCATAAATCAAGTCCACAAGGGAGTTTGGCAGCTCCAGTGAAAGGTGAAGATGTCATATAAATCCAAAGAAGATATAGGCAGTAGCAGAGTTTGAAAGGCAGAGATGGCTGAGATGAGGTGAAGGGCAGAAATTGGGCTTAGCCACAGACCATGGTCCTAAAATAGTCAGTCCTATGCTTGAGAAATTGGTAAAGCACTACTACAGACTGGGTGTTTGTGTCCCCCCAAAATTCATAAGTTGAAACCTAATCCCCAAAGTGATGGTATTTGGAGGTGAGGACTTTAGGAAGTGATTAGTTCATGAAGGCAGAACCCTCACAAATGGGATTCATGCCCTCATAAAAGAGAGCCCAGAGAGCTCACCTCCTCCTTTTGCCACGTGAGGTTACAGCGAGAGACAGCAGTCTATGAACCAGGAAGTGAATTTCATCTTACACCAAATCTGCTGTTGCCTGGATCCTGAATTTCCCAGACTCCGGAACCGTGAAAAATAAATTTTTGTTGTTTATAAGCCTCACACAGTCTACGGCATTCTGTTATAGGTGATGAAGTAATTCCAGATATCCAAAAGACTGGGACATGTAGGACAAGAATGGGTAAAGTAACCTTCAAGCAGGTGAAGAGTCAAGAAAAAACTGCACATTCTCCTTGGGTAATATTTTCTACTCTTATGGTTTAAAATACAATTTATACTTTAACGAGTTTTGTAGTAGGTAGAATAATGGCCCTGCAAAGATGTCCACACTCTAATCTCATGAATATAATATAATCAGATGTGATTATGGTTATGAACATCAAAATTGGGAGATTATCCTAGATTATCTGGTGAGTCAAATGTCACCATATAGGCCTTAAAAGTGAAAATGGCCAGGCACGGTGGCTCACGACTGTAATCCCAGCACTTTGGGAAGCCGAGGCAGGCGGATCACGAGGTCAGAAGATTGAGACCATTCTGGCTAACACAGTGAAACTCCGTCTCTACTAAAAATGCAAAAACAAAATTAGCCAGGCGTGGTGGCGGGTGCCTATAAGTGCCAGCTACTTGGGAGGCTGAGGTGGGAGAATGGCATGAACCCGGGAGGCAGAGCTTGCAGTGAGCCAAGATCGCACCACTGCACTCCAGCCTGGGTAACAGAGCGAGACTCCGTCTCCAAAAAAAAAAAAAAAAGAAAAAACCAAAAAAAAAAAATGTGCAAAAGGAAGGCAGAAGATTTTGTTGGGGAGATGCAACAACAGAACAAGAGGCAGGAGAGATTCGAAGCATGAGAAGAAACTGACCAGCTATTGAAGGCTTTGAAAATAGAAAAAATAAAAAGGGAACCACAAGGCAAAGAATGTGAGCAGTGCCTAGAAGCTGGGAAGCGCTCTCACCTGACAACTGGCAGAGAAATGGGGATTTTAGTTTTAGAATCACAGCTGTACTGAATTCTGCAACCAATCTGAATGAGCAAGGAAACAGACTCTCCAGAAAGGGGCGTAACTCTGTTGACACCTTGATTTTAGTCCAGTAAAATCTTCAAAACTTCTGACCTACAGTACTGTAAGATAATAAATTTGTGTTGCTTTAGACTGCCTGTAGTAATTTGTTATGGCAGCCATAGAAAACAAACTTTTAAATCCACATATCCAAAAACAGCTATTAGTACTTTTTATAGTGCAATGTTAAAACCTTCAATGGCTCCCAGCTTTCCTGAAAATAAATTCTAAATTCTAAGCTTAGAATGGTAAACTTAGAACTCTAAACTTAGAATGGTATCTAAGCTTCCTTGAGACTTCCCACACACCTCTTCCCATTACCCGAAAAAAAGGTATTTTTCAATACATAGCCTGCCAGTTGGCATTGTTTTCTGACCCTGTGAAATGCAAATTTGGGTACAAAAGAATGTCAGAGAAAAATAAAAGGAAGAGCCCAATACCCTCCCTTTAAGTTGATAACCTTGTCAAGACCCAAATGTAACAAAGCTAGATCCATTTAAAAAACAACACAGGCTAGGCGCAGTGGCACACACCTCTAATCCCAGCAATTTGGGAGGTGGAGGCAGGCGGATTGCTTGAGCTCAGGAGTTTGAGAGCAGCCTGGACAACATGGCAAAACCCTGTCTCTACAAAAAAAAAAAAAAAAGTAAAAATGGTGGTGTGTGCCTGTGGTCCCAGCTACTCAGGAGGCTGAGGTAGGCAGATCACCTGATCCCAGGAGGGCAAGGCTGCAGTGAGCCGTGATCACGCCACTCTACTCCACCCTGGGTGACAGAGTGAGACCCTGCCTCAAAAACAACAACCACCACCACCAACTTTTTTGAGCTGAAATTAAATCTTCAAGCACTGAAATCATGTCCCAGGCAATGGGAAATATTTCCTCTTTTGCCAATTGCCTATAATTTAGGCAAAGGCAAATAATACCAATTACTATTCAATTAACTCCTCTATTTTGTTTTCTTCTCCCAGTTACAGTGCTGTTCTCCAGGCACAGTCACCAACAACATGGGCTTCAAAGCTGAATCATCAAAAGGACACTTTGCCTGACTGTGGGGGCTACCCCCCTAAGATCTCTTGCCCTCTACTCCTCCCTCTGCTCCTGGCTCTTACATCTGAGGTTGTACTGTGCTCGCACCTTCAGGGAGGTGTCAGCTGATCTTCACTGATGTTACTTCACTGATCTCAATCCCCAACCTCCCGAAGCGTTTGAGATTGTATTCCAGCTTTGACAGAGAGGCAAGTTTTCTCCAAAAACAAAAACAAAAAAATTTAAACAGGGCCCAGTAAGATTTCCTTGTTTTCTTAGAATAGTTCCTCATCTTAGAGAGAACCTCAGGGTCATATTGCTGATACGTCAGAGTCTGAGATTATCGTGACAAAATCTGCCTCACTCATTTGTATGAACTTAATGGAGGTGGGGGGAAGGGGAAAATGGAGTTAGTTCATGGGTACAAAAATATAGTTAGAATGAATAAGATCTAGTATTTGATAGCATAACAGGACAGCATTACAGTTAATAATTTATTGTACATTTTAAAATAACTAAAATAGTATAATCGAAATGTTTGCTATACAAAGAAAGGATGAATGCCTGACATGATGGATACCCATTTACGCTGGTGTAATTATTATGCATTGTATGCCTGTATCAAAATATTTCATGTAACCATAACTATATACATCTACTATCTACCCATAAAAACTTAAAATTTAAAATGTTTTAAAAGACAATACAGGAAGATAAGCTACCATTTTTTTAATATCTACTATATATCAGGCACTGTGTTAGACATTTTGACATGTATTATACTCTTCAAAAGTAGTTATATTCCCTGCTTACTTGAGGTTTCTGAAGAAAAGGAAGTTAGTAACTTGCCCAAGCCTACACAGTTAGGAAATGGCATCTTAAGTCAGGGACTGTATGTGTTCTGAAGATGATTAAATTATACCAAATCTATATTGCAAATATTAGTTGCTAAAACTAAGCAGGATAGAAATCTATTTCCTTTGATTATATGATTTTTAGAAATATAAAAATGGTAGAGCTGGGATACTAACCTTTGTGTGACTGACTCCAAAGCCTGTGCCACTTCCCTTATATCTTTCCATGGCTACGTTTCTAGATATGCAAGTGTTTCCTGAATACTTTCACTATGCCTTTCTTCAGGTAAGGTTAAATGCACCTATTTAGATAATACAAGAAGTCCGATGGTTTCTCACATGCTTTTAGATTTTAGCCCCTAGTGAAAAATTATTTGAGGTCTGTATAGAGTGAATCTTCCATTCTTATTCAAATGTAAAGTTTCCCCGGAAACCACTCCATAATATTCCATTTCTACATTGCAGAAAGTGATAGACTTAAGCTCAATGTAGGTACAAACGAGAGTGATTGCATTATGATACCAACTGGTGATTGCCAAGATCATTTCAACATATATCTTTTGGTAAATAACCTTGAATGAAGAACAAAAGTCAAAACAAAAATTTTGAAACCTGATAAGGTAATCATCATATTTTGGGTTAATAAATCTATTCTTCCTTTTCAAAGATTTTCAAGTTTGTTAATAGCCTGGACTTTATCCAATGACTAATAAGAGGAGAGATAAATTTAAGTAATCTGCAGATAAATGCCTAGAACATTAATCGAGGCTAAGAATAACTTATAGAACTATTAGTACATCAATTTATATTTTTAAAAATCATATAATCAAGGGGAATAGGTTTTAACCTATTTCCTATTTTAGCAACTAATATTTACAATATAGATTTAGTATAATTTAATCATCTTCAGAATACATACAGTCCCTGACTTAGGCTGGTTCACCTTTGGATTTTTTTACTTTATGATGGTGAAAAAGTGATACACATTTGGTAAAAGCTGTACTTCTAGTACCAACACAACTATTCCGTTTCTCACTTTCAGTATACTGGTCAGTCACACAAGATATTCAACACTTTGTTATAAAATATACCTATGTTAAATAATTTTGCCAAATTGTAGGCTTATGTAAATTTTCTGAGCTTGTTTAAGGTAGGCCAGGCTAAGTTATGATGTTTAATAGGTTAGGTTATTAAATGCATTTTCAACTTATGATATTTTCAACTCACAGTGGGTTTACTGAACATTGGACAAGTTAAGGAACATCAATGTAGAAATTTCTACGGCTATAGATCTCAGCAGAAAATTACTGCCAAGAGTAAAAATATTCTCAATTCAAGATTATCTGTCAACTATATGTCTTGGAATTATTTCATGGACATCAATTTCTATCTAGAAATTCAGCTTGTCTAGAACTTCAGCTAGACTGATCACTAAACCCTGATACAGATTGTATAAGTTATTATAAAATCTAGCAACAAATTGAAGACATAATCAGATAAGCTTCAAGATGAGTATCTCTCCTACTCCTCCTTATTAGAATATTCTAATGCATTTGATTATTAAATTGTAAAGAACTGTAGATATTAATCTCTTCTGACTTAGACCCATCCTAGTCAGTGTGACATCACACTCTTGGCTAAAGTGACTTCTCTACCGAAAAAGAATAAGAGGCCAAAGGAGAAGAGCTTTTGGAAAATCACTATACATCTGTGTAACCTTTTAAAGCTTATTAAGATATTGGTTTAAAAGTACTTAATATTAAATAGAGAACAATAATTATTGGGGGAGACTATAGTGGAGGAAGATTAGCCCAAGTTCTGTCAGAATTTACATTTATCTGACCCAGTGTGTGATGATTGCTAAGGGAAGGATTTGACAGAAAGTATCATAAGAACATACATGACTGAGTTAAGTAATCAATTAAGACTAAGTGGAGCAGCACACCAACATGGCGCAAGTATACATATGTAACAAACCTGCACGTTATGCACATGTACCCTAGAACTTAAAGTATAATAAAAAATAAAAAATAAAAATAAATTAAAAAATAAAAAAAATAAATCAACCTAAAATATTGATAAATATACTCTCAAAGAAAAAAAAAAGAAGACTAAGTGGAAAAATCTGAAAATTATTTCCTCCAAAAAATGAAAGAAAGCCATTGCAGATAAAAAGGCAACTACGGAGAAAAAATATTTCTCTATTTAGAAAACAGAAATCATGCAGTTTCAGGCAGCTCACCGCTAGGCTTCTAGTCATATAAATATTACCTTTTTGCTTCTTTTGTTATAGAGAGGATTCAAAAACCCTTACTACTCAGAAAACATCAGAAAAAAAAAAAAATCTAGGGTCTGCCTTTGGGTTTTTGTTTCTTCAATTTTTAGGAAAAGTAACATTTAATGTTTAAAATATAGTTGTCTTGCTTAATGTTCAGAAAAGATGAATTTTTAATAGAACATTTTAAAAATGTGGTTTCTAATCAAGTTTTATAAATAAATTATGCATCAGTAAAGTAATATTTATAGTTAAGTATTGACAAAATATTATTAGGATACAATTGACTCAAATGGTGTCTAAACAACAGAAGGAAGGATGAACTATGTCTAAGAAGGGAAACAATTCAGAGAATATGGAATCAAATATCCATGCATATCTGACTGTATGAGTCAGTTCTTGCATTGCTGTAAAGAGCTACCTGAGACTGGGTCATTTATAAAGAAAAGAGGTTTAATTGACTCATGGTTCTGTAGGCTGTACAGGAAGCATGGCTGGGGAGGCCTTGAGAAATTTGTGATCATGGTGGAAGGCAAAGGGGAAGCAGGCACACATCTTACGTTACTAAGGAAGCAGGAAGAGAGAGCAGAGGGAGGCGCTAAGCACTTTTAAACAAACAGATCTCATGAGAATTCACTACCACAAGAACAGCAAGAGGGAAATCTGCCCTCATGATCAAATCACTTCCCACCACACCCTCCTCCAACAGGGGATTACAGCTCAACATGAGATTTGGGTGGGGACATAAGTTCAGACCACATCACTGGCTCCTAATGAGTAGGCAGAAAAAACTCAAGTGGCCATCTTCGTGACTGTTCCATACTCTAAGTAAGGAGAGGATGCTCAGTACCTCAGTGTTAAAGACAGAAGATGTGTAAACTGGTTAGTTCCCAGTGAGAAAGCAAACAGAATATTCTTGATTAAGATAAATATTATCTTGTAAGTCTGAAAAACTGGAATTTTCAGAGCTTTATTAAAAACAGGGTGGCAAATTTGAGTAAAATTATAATTATAGAGAAACACTGGAAATTGCTAGATAAAATCCCCCATGATATTAATCCAGAGGATCAAATACTTACATAAACAGTGAGATTAGAGCATCAGCCCCAAACTAGGGAGATCCCTAAGTCTGTAGTAGGCAATCTTGAAGGGTCTTGGAATTAAGTCACAGGAAGAGGTTCGGCAAACAGAGAACATAGGAGCAGGCTATCATTGGGAAAAGGGAAGATATGAAGGGAATCTGCAGGAAAGAGCTATGGATCTCTATCCAACCAATTTATGTGAGGGTCTGGTGGCAATGAAGAAAGATCTATTCACAGAGTCACGGACCCAAGTGTGGATTCTAGTCTACAGAAGCACTGGTAAAAGCAAAGACACAACTCAAAAACAAACAAAAAAAAAAGTTCTCAAGGAATAAGGAAAGCGCCAAGACACATTTTTAGCTCTGGAGCTAACACAGAGGTAGCTGGTGTAAACAACATAGCACCCTTGGAAAGACCAAAAAAAAAAAAAAAAAACCAATTGAGTGTAATGAAACACATATTCCTACGGCAATGCCCTGCCTAGGTTCCCAAACCACAAGACTGGCATAAGGGCCTACATTAGACTGTGCATCATCTCAGAGATATGGAGTGTATGGGAGTCCTCCAGAGCAAATAAATGCTTGTTGTAGAACCTGAACTTTAGATCAGCACTTGGGGAAACCAAGACAAAACAATAAAACATGAAGTTAGAATGGCAATTATTAAAAAGTCAAGTGACAACATACTGGTGAGGCTGTGGAAAAAAGGGAACACTTATACACCATTGGTGGGAATGTAATTAGTTTAGCCACTGTGTAAAGCATTTTGGAGATTTCTCAAAAACTGAAAACAGAGCTACCATTCAACCAAGCAACTGGATTACTGGGTATATATCCAAAAGAATATAAATTGTTCTACCAAAAAGACACATTCTCTTATATATTCATCACAGCACTATTCACAATGGCAAAGACATGGAATCAATCTTGGTGTTCACTAATGGTGGATTGGATAAAGAAAATGTGGTACATATTCACTATGGACTGCTATGCAACCATAAAAAAGAATAAAGTCATATCCTTTACAGCAACAGGGATGCAGCTGAATGCCATAATCCTAAGCAAACTAATACAGAAACAGAAAACAAAATACCACATGTTCTGACTTACAAGAGGGTGCTAAGCACGGGGTACTCATGGACATATGGATGGCAACAACAGACACTGGAGATTACTAGAGGAGGTAGCGTGGAAGGGGGCAAGGATTAAAAAACAAACTATTGGCCAGGCACGGTGGCTCACACCTGTAATCCCAGCACTTTGGGAGGCTGAGGCAGACGAATCACGAGGTCAGGAAATCGAGACCAACCTGGCTAACATGGTGAAACCCCGTCTCTACTAAAAATACACACACAAAAAAAGTAGCTGGGCGTGGTGGCGGGTGCCTGTAGTCCCAGCTACTCGGGAGGCTGAGGCAGGAGAATGGCGTGAACCCAGGAGGCAGAGCTTGCAGTGAGCTGAGATCACGCCATTGCACTCCAGCCTAAGTGACAGAGCAAGACTTGTCTCAAAAAAAAAAAAAAAAAAAAAAACTAACTATTGAGTACTATGTTCAGTATCAGAATGATGCTATCAATCATACCCAAACCTCAGCATCACACCATTTACTCAGGTAACAAACTTGCACATGAATCCCTGAATCTAAAATAAGGGTTGAAGTTATTTTAAAAAAAATAAAAATTAAAAATAAAACATGAAGAGGATGGAAAACATGAAAGGGAGGAAGAGATGTGTGGTAGATTATATTTTCCACCAATAGCCACAACACCACCTCCCATTCCACAAGCTCTCCTGCAATGTGATCTTGCCACTCCCACAGCAAGAGTGGAATCTCTTTCTCTAATCTGGGTTCTCAATCTTGGCACTATTAACATTTTGGACAAGATAACTCTTTGTTGTGGAGGGCTGTACTATGCATCACAGGATGTTTAGCAGGATTCCTGATCTCTACCACTAGATAACAGTAGCACAGCTTCCTTCTCAGTCATGACAATAAAAAATGAGGAACAACATTGTCCCTGCTTGAGAAACACAGCTCTAGTGCTTTGAATCTAGGTGGACCCTGAAATTTCTTTGGTCAGTGAAACACTGCAAAAAGGATTCCATGCCAGTTCCATGGATAGTACTTAAGTGGCCTGCCTGGCAGATTCCCCTGTTGCCTCTTGGAATGTTCACTTTTGGAACACTCCCTCTTAGTAGGCAGCTAAAGTACTATGAGAAGTTCAAGCTACATAAGGAAGCCAATATAGGCTCTGAAGTTGAGCTCCCAGCCAACAGTAAGCATCAACTGCCCAGCACGTGAGTGAACCGTCCACTCCAGTGGAGCCAACATCTAACTTCAATTGCATGAGTGTCTCTGACAAAAACCACATAGTTGAACTTAGTCAACCTACATAAACATGAAAAATAATAAATTATTGTTTTAAGTCACTAAGTTTTGGGGGTAACTATGAAGCAATGAAATAGAAAGAAATAAGAATGCATTAGAGAAGACAAAATAAGTCACCATTTTTTTAAACTGAGGACAGAAAATTCCATAATGTTTGCCTTATAACCACAATGCTAGTTATAAAATTCACTCTCCAGGTATTAATTATGTAATTAACAAAAAGAATATAGAAATGCTAGAGTTAAAAGGCAAAGTTTTATTAGTGCCTGTAACTAAAAGAATTAGGATCACTTAAATTTAAAAATATAAATAAAATACAGACATTTCTCAAAAGAAGACATGCATACAGCCAACAGATACATGAAAAAATGCTCATCATCACTGGCCATCAGAGAAATGCAAATCAAAACCACAATGAGATACCATCTCACACCAGTTAGAATGGCAATCATTAAAAAGTCAGGAAACAACAGGTGCTGGAGAGAATGTGGAGAAATAGGAACACTTTTACACTGTTGGTGGGATTGTAAACTAGTTCAACCATTATGGAAAAGCAGTATGGCGATTCCTCAAGGATCTAGAACTAGAAGTACCATATGACCCAGCCATCCCATTATTGGGTATATACCCAAAGGATTATAAATCACGCTGCTATAAAGACACATACACACATTATTTTTATTGCGGCACTATTCACAATAGCAAAGACTTGGAATCAACCCAAATGTCCATCAGTGACAGACTGGATTAAGCAAATGTGGCACATATACACCATGGAACACTATGCAGCCATAAAAAAGGATGAGTTCCTGTCCTTTGCAGGGACATGAATGCAGCTGGAAACCATCACTCTCAGCAAACTATCACAAGAACAGAAAACCAAACACCGCATGTTCTCACTCATAGGTGGGAACTGAACAATGAGATCATTTGGACTCGGGAAGGGGAACATCAAACACCGGGGCCTATTATGGGGAGGGAGGAGGGAGGAGGGATTGCACTGGGAGTTATACCTGATGTAAATGATGAGTTGATGGGTGCTGGCGAGTTAATGGGTGCAGCACACCAACATGGCACAAGTATACGTATGTAACAGACCTGCACGTTATGCACATGTACCCTAGAACTTAAAGTATAATAATAATAAAAAAACATATTTTATTACATTAAGAAAGAAAAAATATATATATATATAAATAAAATAATTCCATTATCTATGCTCAGTAACATCAAGTTATTACAGCAAAAAGGAAAGAGCATAGGCTTTTGATGTATAAGGGGCTTAAATTCCAGTTGCACCACATTTTAGCTATATCCATTTCAACTGTGAAATGCTAGACATAAGACATAAGGATGGCATCTATGATCTTTATAAGTTGTACTGCCCTGAAAATTCTATCCAACGCAATAGAGAAGAAAAAATACACACGAAAAAAGCACAAAACATAACAATCATTATTTTGCATAAAATAGAACTGCCAAGTCTCTTGATTGGAAATCCCAATTGATTTTATTGATTATATGTTATCTATAAAGAATACGTTCTGATAGGCCATAATAATTACTTTTAAAATATAAGGAAAATATTTTAATAATAACATTAACTAAAACTATAAACATATGGAAATTTTTCTCTGCCTCTCTAAAGAAAAGCACAAAATTTTCTTGAGTGGAATAAAAAAAGACTTGAATCATTATTTCTTTTATCACCCACATGGAAAGCATCTACCATGCTCCTAGATGAGAAAACTTAGTATCACAACATTACCGGTACCCCAATCTCTAATTTAACAATCAATTTTATGACATTCTAAGCAGAATCACAATAAATTTTCTTTAACAAAGCAATTCAAGAAAATGAATTTATGAGAAGAGCCAAAACACTAATAATGAAGAATAAGCAGTGGAGGTGGTTTGTCCTGTCCTCCCAAACAATAAAGTGTACTCTATAGCTCAATAATTAAACTCCTATGGCACAAGTATGAAAATCTGTTTCATAAATCAATAGAACAAAGCAAATAGTGAATAAAGTATGAACTGGTCAATTATCCAAGATACTCTCATTCACCTCGTTTCTCCTTCCAGATCTTTTTCCTTCCCTCTTCCTTAAGAACTCTTAACTTGCCAGGCAGGATGGATCATGCCTGTAATCCCAGCACTTGGGGAGGCAGAGGTAGATGGATCACTTGAGTCCAGGAGTTTGAGACCAGCCTGGGCAACGTGGCGAAACCCTATCTCTTAAAAAAAAAAAAAAAAAATACAAAAACTAGCTGGGCATAGTGGCACATACCTATAGTCCCAGCTACTCAGGAGGTTAAAGTGGGAGGATCACTTGAGCCCAGGAGAAGCTTCAGTGAGCCAAGATGGCACCACTGCACTCCAGCCTGGGTGAGAGAGTGAGACCCTCTCTCAAAAAAACACTTAGCTTTAATTAACTATATTGGAGAGCTGAAAACAGTTCCATAAGCAGGCACATCCAACTGACCATAGACCTAATCCTCATGGATCTGTCTAAAATAAATATATGCCACCTCCTGACGGACTCTGGTTTATTATATGTGCTCACAGTATAATCTTATTTCATGAACTTAACCTTCTATATAGCATAATTTTATTAAGAACAACCTGGAATTTCAGTGGCCACTTTGGGGGAACATTTGACACTTCCGAATTGTATTCCTTGGTTGAGAAGGCCTGGTCAAGCAAGATGGGAGAATTGAAGGCTCCACTGATCTTTCCGCTAACAACCACACCAATTTAACAACTATTTACACACACAAGGAAAGCACCTTTATAAGAACAGAAAATCAGGTGAGCATTCACAGTACCTGATTTTCATTTCATATTGCTGAAAGAGGTAATAAAGAGGTAGGAAAAACAGTCTTGAGTCACTGATGCACACCTCCCCCATCCCCTGGTGATGGCTATGGAGCTCAGAGAGAGAATCTGTATACTTGGTAGAGGGTGAGTGTATCAACTGTGACACACTGCATTGAATTCAGTGTTACCCTGTTATAGCAGAAATCAAAACAACCAAACTCAGCTGATGCCCACCCACAAAGGGAGTATTTAAACCAGCCCTAGCCAGAGGGGAATTGCCAATTCCAGTGGTCAGAGCTTGAGTTCCAGCAAGCCTTGCAACCTCAGGCTGGAGTGCCATGGGGATCTAAATAAACTTGGAAGGCAGTCTAGGCAACGAGGGCTACAACTCCTAGGTGAGTCCTAGTGATGAAGGAGGCTCAGAGCCAGTGGATTGAGGGGACATCATCAGCTGGGGCAGCTACGGGAGTGCTGGCATCAGCCTTCCCCTAACCCAGGCTTCACAGCTTATGGTTCCAAAAGAGACCCCTTACTTCCACTTGAGAGGAGAGAGAAGAGTGGGGAGGATATTGTCTTGCATCTTGGATACCAGCTCAGCCACCACAGGATAGGGCACCAGTCAGTTATGAGGCCCACTTTCCTGGCCCTAGCTCCCAGCACTTCTAGACACAGCATGGGGCAGAATGGAACCCACTGCCTTGAGAAGGACCCAGACCTGCCAGGATTTGTACCTGCTAACTGAAGAGCCCTTGGGCCCTGGATAACCAGCAGTAATACCCAGATAGTATATCATGGGCCTTGCATGAGACTCTGAGACTTGCTGGCTTCAGGTGAACCTTAGAACATTCCTAGCTGTGGTGGCTACAGGGAGAGACTCCTGCTCAAGAAAAGGGAAGGGAAAAATATAGAGGATTCTGTCTTGCACCATAGGTACCAGGTCTTCCATGAGGAGGCAGAGCACCAAGTGAGCTTTTGAAGGACCCTGATTCAAGGCCTTGGCTCTTGGGCAGCATTTCTGGACCTGCCCTGGGCTAGAGGGGAGCCCACTGCCCTGAAAAGTGAGTACCAGGCCAGGCAATATTCACCGCAAGCTGACTGAAGAGCTCCTGAACCTTGAGGAAACATCAGTGTTAGCCTGGCAGTACTCCCTGTGGTCCTGTCATGGTCAGGAGCAAGCTGACTGAAGAGCTCCTGAACCTTGAGGAAACATCAGTGTTAGCCTGGCAGTACTCCCTGTGGTCCTGTCATGGTCAGAAGGTGAGGCTCCCCTGCCTTTGGAAAGAGGAGGGAAGAGTGGGAAAGACTGTGTCTTGTGATTTGAGTGCCAGCTCAGCCACAGTACAACAGAACACCAAGTAGACTTCTAAGGTTTTTGACTGTAGTCCCTGCCTCCCAGATGGCACCCCTGGACCTGCCCAGGGCCCGGGGGAGCTCACTCCCATAAAAGGAGGAACAATAGGCCTGGCTGGTGTCACCTGCTGATTGTGGAGCTCCAGGGCTTTGAGCAAACAAAGGCAGTGGCCAGGGAGTAGTTGCAGCAGATCTTGAGCAAGACCCAGTGCAGTGCTGGCTTCAGGTCTGACCCAGTGCATTCATATTCATGGTGGCCACAGGGGTGCCACTCCACCTCCTGCTCCAGGAGACTCAGAATAGAGAGAGAGAGATTCCCTTTTGGAGGGGAAAGTAAGGGAACAGAACAAAATTCTCTGCCTGGTAATCCAGAGAATTCTTTCAGATTTTGTCCAAGACCATCAAGGAAGTACCTCTGTGACACTATAAAAACCACAGCATTACTGGGTTTGGGGTTCCCTCTAATGAAGATACAGCTAATATCACAATGCCCAAGTCCCTTTGAATACCTGGAAAGCCTTCCAAAGAAGGATGGGTACAAACAAGCCCAGACTGCAAAGACAACAATAAATAGTGAACTCTTCAATGCCCAGACACAGATGAACATCAGCAAGTATCAAGACCACCCAGGAAAACATGACCTTACCAAATGAACCAAATAAGGCATCAGGTACAAATCCTGGAGAAACAGAGATATGTGACCTTTCAGACAGAGAATTCAAAATAGCTGGGTTGAGAAAATTCAAATAAATTCAAGATAACACAGAGAATAAATTAAGAATTCTACCAGATAAATTTAACACCGACATTGAAATAATTTAAAAGAATCAAGCAGAAATTCTGGAGCTGAAAAATGCAACTGACATACTGAGAATGCATCAAAGTCTCTTAGTAGCAGAACGGATCAAGCAGAAGGAAGAATTAGTGAGCTTGAAGACAGGCTATTTGAAAATCCAAAATCAGAAGAGGCAAAAGAAAAAAGAATAAAAATCAATGAAGCATGCCTACAGGATCTAGAAAACAGCCTTAAAAGGGCAAATCTAAGAGTTATTGTCCTTAAAGAGGAGGTAGAGAAAGAGATAGGAGTAGAAAGTTTACGCAAAGGGATAATAACAGAGAAATTCCCAAGCCTAAAAAAAGATATCAATATCCGAGTACAAGGTTATAGAACACCAAGCAGATTTAACTCAAAGAAGACTAACTCAAGGCATTTAATAATCAAACTCCCAAAGGTCAATGATAAAGAAAAAGCAGCAAGAAGAAAGAAACAAACAACATACCATGGAGCTGCAATACATCTGGCAGCAGACTTTTCAGTGGAAAATTTACAAGCATGTAAGAGTAGCATGACATATTTTAAGTGCTGAAGGGAAAAAATTTTTTACCTTGGAATAGTGTATTTGTCAAAAATATCCTTCATACAAAAAGGAGAAATAAAAGCTTTCCCAAAACCAATAGCTGAGGAACTTCATCAACTCCAGACATGTCCTAGAAGAAATGCTAAAGGGAATATTTCCATCCAAAATTATTTATTAGTTTTCTTTCTGCTTGTCTATTTGTTTATTTTATGTAAACAATATTGTTATTAGTTTAAAATAATGTGTTATAAGATAGTATTTGCAAGCCTCATGATAACCCTAAATCAAAAAACATACAAGAAATCCACACAAAATAAAAAGGAAGAACTTAAATCATACCATCAAAAATCATCTTCACTAAAAGGAAGAAAGGAAGGAAGGAAATAAGACAGAGAAGACCACAAAACAACCAGAAAACAAATAACAAAATGGCAGGAGTAGGTGCTTACTTATCAATAATAACATTGAATATAAATGGACTAAACTCTCCAATAAAAGGACATAGAGTTGCTGAATGCATTAAGAAAACAAGATCCAATAATCTATTTCCTAAAAGAAACACACAAAAGCCAAAATAAACAAATGGGGTCTAATTAAGCTAAAAAGCTTCTGCACAGCAAAAGAAACTATCACCAGAGTGAAAAGATAACCTACAGAATGGGAGAAAATTTTTGCAGTCTATCCATCTGACAAAGGGCTAATATCCAGAATCTACAAAGAACTTAAACAAATTTACAAGAAAAAAAAACAAACAACCCTATCAAAAAGTGGGCAAAAGATATGAACAGACACTTCTCAAAAGAAAACATTTATGCAGCCAACAAACATGAAAAAATGCTCACCATCACTGGTCATTAGAGAAATGCAAATCAAAACCACAATGAGATACCATCTCATACCAGTTAGAATGGCGATTATTAAAAATTCAGGAAACAACAGATGCTGGAGAGGATGTGGAGAAATAGGAACGCTTTTACACTGTTGGTGGGAGTGTAAATTAGTTCAAGCATTGTGGAAGACAGTGTGGCGATTCCTCAAGGATCTAGAACTAGAAATACCATTTGACCCAGTAATCCCATTACTGGGTATACACCCAAAGGATTATAAGTCATCCTACTATATAGACACATGCACACATATGTTTATTGCAGCACTATTCACAATAGCAAAGACTTGGAACCAACCCAAATGCCCATCAATGATAGACTGGATAAAGAAAATGTGGCACATATACACCATACTATGCAGCCATAAAAAAGGATGAGTTTCTGTCCTTTGCAGGGACATGGAGGAAGCTGGAAACCATCATTCTCAGTAAAATAACACAAGAACAGAAAACCAAACACTGCATGCTCTCACTCATAAATGAGAGTTGAACAGTGAGAACACATGGACACAGGGATGGGAACATCACACATTGGGGCCTGTTGAGGGGTCGGAGGCTAGGGGAGGGATAGCATTAGGAGAAGTACCTAATGTAGATGACAGCTTGATGGGTGCAGCAAACCACCATGGCACGTGTAAACCTATGTGACAAAACTACACGCTCCGCACATGTACCCCAGAACTTAAAGTATAATTATTAAAACAAAAGAAACATACTTCACCTATAAAGAGATATATAAACTAACAATTTAGAGATGGAAAAATATATAACATACCAATGGAAACCAAAAGAGCAGGAGTGGCTATACTTAGATCAGACAAAATAGAATTCAAGACAAAAACTATAAGAGACAAAGAAGGTCACTATATCATGATACAGGGGTCAATTCAGTGAGAGGGTATAACAATTTTAAATATATATGCACCCAACACTGGAGCACCCAAATATATAAAGCAAATATTATTAGAGCTAAAGAGAGAGATAGACTCCAATACAATGATAGCTGGAGACTTCAACACCCCACTTTCAGCATTGGACAGATCTTCCCAGAAAATCAACAAAGAAAAACATCAGACTTAATCTTCACTACAGACCAAATGAACTTACTAGATATTTATAAAACATTTCATTTAATAGCTACAGAATACATATTCTTTTCCTTAGGACATGGATCATTCTCAAGGATAGACCATATGTTAGGTCACAGAACAAGTCATAAAACATTCAAAAAATGAAATATTAATAATTATCTTTTCTGACCACAGTGGAATAAACCTAGAAATCAGCAGCAAGAGGAATTTGGAAACTATACAAATACATGAAAATTAAACAATCTGCTCCTGAATGACTAACGGGTCAATGAAGAAATTAAAAAGGAAATGTAAAATTTCTTGAAACAAGTAATAATGGAAACACAACATACAAAAGCTTGTGGTACAACAAAAGCAGTACTAAGTGGGATGTTTATAGCTGTAAGTTCCTATATCAAAAAAGAGCAACTTGAAATAAGCAACCTAATAATGTCTCTTAAACAGCTAGAAAAGCAAGAGCAACCCACATCCAAAATTACTAGAGGGGAAAAAAATAATAAAGATCAGAGCATAAATAAATGAAATTGAAATGAAGAAAACAATACAATAAGGTTTTACAGGCTCATGCCTGTAATCCCAGCACTTTGGGAGGCTGAGATGGGCAGATCACAAGGTCAGGAGTTCGAGACCAGCCTGACCAACATGGTGAAACCCCATCTCTACTAAAAGTACAAATATTAGCCAGGTGCGGTGGTGCACGCCTGTAATCCCAGCTACTCAGGAGGCTGAGACAGGAGAATCGCTTAAGCCCGGGAGACGGAGGTTGCAGTGACCCGAGATCACACCACTGCACTCCAGCCTGAGTGACAGAGTGAGACTCCATCTCAAAAAAAAAAACTAAAAGAGTATAATTGTATTGTGTGAAACACAAAGGACAAATGCTTAAGGTGATGGATATCCTCTGTATCCTGATGTGGTTATTACACATTTCATGCCTGTATTAAAATATTCCATGTAACTTATAAATATATACATCTACTATCTACCCACAAAAAAATTAAAAAACAAAATAATATAAAAAATAAAAAACAAAACTGTATGTCTTTCCATTAGTAATCTATTACTGTGCAACAAGTCACCCCAAAACTCAGAGGCTTAAAGCACACAATCATTTATCATCTCACAGTTTCTGTTGGTCAGAAATCCAGTCATGGTTTCTTGGGTCTTTTGGCGATTGATTCCCTCAAACAGCTGCAATCGAGGTGTTCACCAGTGCCTTAAGGTTTTACTGGGGTGTATCTATTTCCAAGCCCCTTCACATGGTTACTGGCATGATTCAGTTTCTCCTGTACTGTTGAACTGAGGGCCTCAGTCCTCACTAGCTGTTGACTGCAGGTCACTCTCAGTTCCTTGCCATGAGGGCCTCCACAAAGGGCAGCTCACAACACGGCAGTTTGCTTTATCAAAACAAGCAAGAGAGAAAGCAAGAGAGAGAAGGTGCAAGTTACGATCTTTTGTAACTTATCCGACAGTAGCAGCCCATCACTTTTGCTATGTTCAATCCAATAGAAACAAGTCACTAGGTCTAGCCAATACTAAAGGGGAAAAGATTCCACAATAGATGTGACAATGACTACCAGATATTGTAGATTATTGGGAACTATATTTGAAGCTGTTAACCACAATCTTAGAGTTATACTGAAAAAGTAATGAGATTGTGAACATTCAATGGTTGGCATTTGTCAAGCTAGTATGCGGAAATCTCTGAAAGAAATGTGATTGGTTTGCTTAATGGATTCTCTAGCAAAGGATAAAAATACATCTATTTCAATCTTGGATCCATAGTTCTCCATAAGACATCTGTTTCCTTTTATCCTACTTAATCCTACCTGTCTTCACACCACTCTTTTAGCCTTCCCAGTCTGCTTCCAGACTTCCTTTTCCTCAGAGAATCCCTCAGGAGGAGATTAATAAGCATGAAAATTGCCCTGTGCAAGTAGAATTTAAACTTAGTGAATTCAGAAGTCTATTAGACATGTACTAACTGATACTTTTCAATTGATTCATCTTAATAAGCCAATCCATTGTCTTTTAAAATGGATAAATAGTGCAGGCTGACTAGAAGCTGAAGGCAATCTAAAAAAAAACTAGTTCTCAACAACAGGAAAGGGCTGAATATAGCAAAGCAAGTTAGTAAATAACTTTTAAAGACTAAAACTTACCCCCTGCCAAAGATTGAACAAAAATTCAGTCCTATAAACAAGAAAAATAAGGAGTCTATTGATGACTACAGAAATCGACTTATACGGGTCTTTCAACACAATTCTGGAGTTAATGTAAAAAATGAGATCAAGGGAACTTTGTCCTGTCTTCATCAATGGACTAAAATATGATGTAGTAGACCTAATAGAAAAAGTAAATTAGAACAAAAGACTTTGGCATAAAAGAAACATGGAGTATTGCTGAATACTTTAAATGAGACCTAGAAAACAGGCCATCAAAAAGAGGATTTACTAATGTCATTTGAAATTACCAATCAATCTGCTTCTTCCAGGCGTATGGAATGAAAGATCATGATACCTGTAGATATGGCCAACAAAAGGTCCATGGCAAAAGCCAGTCATCCATCTTATTCAAAACTAAAAAGAAAGTTTTCTTTAAAGATGACCAAATATGGTGCCCAAGGGAACTACTGGTATCACAAAGTTTCTTGTCTTCCACAATCCTCTCAAGGACTATTCAGCCTAGTTGTTAAAGGAAAATCATGGAATTCCTTACAGACTCTGATGTAACTATATCTACTGTATAAATAAACAAAGACCACCCAACTGAGAAAAGACACAGTCAATTTATTCAGAGCTTGCTGCAGCAAGGCAATCACCACCGTCACTAGCATTCGGCAGAGATTCAAAGGCAGGCAGGAAAGGGTAAAGCTTTGCAATAAAAAACAGGAAAGGCTTCAAGTATGCTCTGATTAGAGGTTGTTGGCATAGAGAAGCTGGGCCAACTAGAAATGAGGCATCTTATGTGTTTGGTTTGGGAAGTATATCTGGATTTCTCTGGGTGATTCAGAATTGGAAGCAGGGACAAAAAATAGGGAAGCTAGCAGTTTTTGACCATATTCCAATGATTCTAAAATGTTTTCAGCGTTTTAGAACGGTTTGGCTTCCCAGGCAGGTTGCTACAGAGGTTGTGTTTAGAAAAGTAATTGTTCTTGCAATACAAACAGATTTTAGATTTTGTGTTTCCTACATGGGTATTCACAGTAATCTAAGGACAGGGAAACACATTTAATGGCAACTGCTACCCAAGAATTTTGTAAGTTCTTGGCACTTACAAAAAAAAAAAAAGCATCTTTGCCCTTATTATACTCAATATTCTAGGAAAGTAGAAAGGATAAAGGGATGACAAAATTGAAATTAGCCAAACTACTTATAAGAGACTAAATTGGTATATTTAGTCATATCATCAACAGGTTCAAGCTATTTTTCCACAACATAACTTTTCTCATCCATTGCTGAGATACTACAGATTTCAGAGAAAGACTGTTTTGGAAGCTCATTGGAAATAACATTATTGAATACCACCGAAAGCACACATCAGTCAAACTTCAAGTAACAACTTGGCCTTGTTTCAAAATTTCAAATGTCCTGTTCTACTTGGAAATCTGAACACTTGGGTGATCTAAAGCTAAGCTATCCAGGCATCTTCCAGAAGTACATGACATCTTCCACAGATCTTCAGACAAACAAATGACTTCTTGCTGTAGACAGGTTCTTCTTAAGACTCACAGAACAAGGTCCAGATAACTGAAACCATAAATAAACTCATATCCCATGTCCCATTTTTTTTAACCTGCATGCTCCTTTTTTTATTTTCCTAGCTATTTGCTTTATTTTCTCCTAGTTTAAGCTTCTAAATTGCTAACACACATTTGTTACTTTTAATTGATAACATTCCTTAATACTACTCTGTGCATCCCTAATCACTCCTTGGAATGAATCAGTATCTAGCTACAATTCACTCGTGATATGGCTAAATCACACAACCAAACTAATTGTGTTTATAAACACTTTCCTTTGGGTAACAGTGACTATTGCTATCAGTCTCTGCTAATAAACCAGTTGGTTTCCTGAAAATACAAATCAACTACTACCCAGATTTTTAGATGGCAAACACCCTAACAGGTCAGACAAACAAAACTCAAAAACTCATCATCAGATCACACTTGTTATGAAAACCAGAACACCTTGCGTAGGAGGTAGCCTTCACAAATTTTTCCAATATTAGAGTTTAGAAAAAGACAAAGAAATAAATAGTGCACGAGTAGAAGCTGACTCATTTTTACAGATCCCACAATAAAGGCTAACTACTAAGTTCAACTTAATACTTGTACTAAAGATCTACCTATTTATCTACTTTCGATCTATTGTTGATTTCACTTTCTGATACCAAACCAATTTTTCTGAGTGGCACCACACCCCTGTGGCACGATTATACCATCCCATAGGGATATTTTGTCTGAAAACAGATCATTAAACTGCCCCCAATGACACGCATTAGAATTGCAGTACAAAAGCCCATTGAGTACTAGCTGCAAGTTGGACAGGCATGTCCAAACTCATGCCTGCCTTCCAGACAGCTCCTAACATCAACCTGGTTCTATTTGGCACATGAATTTTCCCTCGTTAAAAAAATAGGCCGGGCACAGTGGCTCCCGCCTACAATCCCAGCACTTTGGGAGGCTGAGGTGGGTGGATCACTTGAGGTCAAGAGTTCGAGACCAGCCTGGCCAACCTGGTGAAACCCCATCTCTACTAAAAATAAAAAAAGAAAAATTAGCTGGTCATGGTGGTGGGTGCCTGTAATCCCAGCTACTCGGGAGGCTGAGGCAGGAGAATAGCTTGAATCCGGGAGGCAAAGGTTACAGTAAGCCAAGATCATGCCACTACACTCCAGCCTGGGCTACAGAGTGAGACTCCATCTCAAAAAAAAAAAAAAGAGAGAGAGAGAGATGAGATGAGATGTTTAAATATGACTGAACTCAAGAAGGATAAAGACTGAGCCTCAGTTGGAGACTCAAAACTTTAACAACTGAGGGGAGATTCTGTGCTTCTTTCTTCTGTCCTCGAGCATCTTAATTGTTTTATAGGCCTAAAAAATATGGTAAATACTACAACACAATGGTTCAAAGATTGATGGAAGAGCTAGACAATGTCTCTGAGACCACAGAGCTCCTCATCTGAGACGTTTTGAGACTGGACAGGTTATGGTCCAAAACAAGATAGCCTTGAATATATTATTAGCCTCTCAAAACAGACATGTGCCATTTTAAGGAACGACTTTGAATTTACATCTCTACAGACCATTTTGGAATCTTTAATATTACTCTAAGGAATAGTAAACAAATCAAAAGTTTAGGTGATTTGGCTAACATACTCAAATCTCATCCTGTGAGCTTTCTAGATGGGGAACGGGATCTGTTCTCTTAGTTTAATTGGACTTGTTTTGTTAAACAAGTCTTAAAAGTGAATTACAAACTGTGCTGTATTCAAATATGTGATCTCTGCCATGCATTCACTGTCTCATCAAATGATTCAACAAGCAATCATGCAGCAGAAGCAACAAGAAAGAATAGCATTTGTTGAAACTGAAACGACTATCAATATGACAAAAGACATACAAACAAAAATGTAGGTCTGGATAGATCACCAAAATTATCAATCACACAGCCTCCACCAAAGAATGATCAAAAAACAGCCTGAGAAATGGAAGTCAAACTAACAATCCTATCTATCAGAAAATTACCAATCCTGCAAAACAAGCAAGAACAAACCACAACATGGTCTGGAAAGAGAAGACGACAAGTTTCAGAATTCAGATGAAAAGAGAAAGAAGAAACACTGCATGCCCTGCTCTGTTCTCCCAAGCCAATTAAAAATGACTGCCTCCTACCCATTTAGCCCAATTCATTCCCTATTTTCAAAAGACATCCCAGAGAAATCACCCAATTTATAATCCTAACACCAGATCTAGTCCTGTAAAAAAAAAAGAACAAAACAAAACAAAACAAAAAACACACCCTCTGTAACTTCCCTTTTGTGTACATTGTTAATGTTCTGTTCTTAATGAGGTTTTCCCTAGCTGGAGAGATTAATAATAAATGACTTTGTTTTTATATAAGCTTTCCTGATTATCTTTTTGAGGATTTTAACAGTTCATGTTTAAGGCTAAGCCTCAAGAGATCACATCCCCTCTCTTCTATTCGAGAAAACCACTCCAGTATTCCTCCCCAATTTTTCTCCAATTCCTCTCCTCCCAAATCTATTGCTCCAACTCCAATCTAGCTTTTCCAAAGCATTCTCTCTAAAACTGCTCTTTCCAAAGTCGCCAATGACTTGTGTATTTCAGAATTCAAAGGTCAATTCTTAGGTCACATTTTGCTTGAGCGATCAGCATAATTTGACAAAGTTGGTCAACCCCTTTTCCTGGAAACAGTTTCTTTACATGGCCTCCAGGATATCATGATCTTTTTATTTCCATATAACTCACTGGCGCTCCAACCTCTTAACATCAGTAGTCCCCGAGTTTTAGTCGTGGACATCTCTTTGCTATCTATACCCACTTCCTTAGTAATCTTTATCAGTCTTATAGTTTCATTTATTTGTCGGGGGGCGCAGAGAGAGCAAGTTTATTTGGTAAAAGCACACCAAACATCATCCAAAAGAGACAAGATAGGAAAGGTGCTGTGACAAGAGAGCCTAGAAAGCCTTCAGGCTAGATACAAAGTCTCCCACAGGGAAAGGCACGGGCTCTGGGGAGACTGAGAAGGTCCTTAGCCATGTGGCACCCCGTGGACAAGTTCTTCATAGTTGATGCAACTATGGCTGTTCTCATGCCCTGCACTAGCATCTCTACTTCTATCATCTTCTCACCCAGTGTGACAAGGACTTGCCAGATTTCAGTGCCCATCATGGTGCCTTTCCCTTTCTTGTCAAATACCCAAAGTCCTTCAACATAATCCTTATAGGCCCTGGTCCCTGTCCTTGGCCACAGCCTGCAGCATGGGCAGGAAGTGCCCAAAGTCCAGCACCTTCACATTCATCTCATGACTCTTGGGGATCCCCAGGACTTGCATCACTTCAGCATTGGTGGGGTTCTGACCCAGGACCCTCATCACATCCCCACACTGACTGTACAGGATCTTACCATCACCTGTTCAGTCAAACAGCTAGAAGACCTCCTTGAATTCTGTGGTCTGGTCCTCAGTGAAGTCACACACCTTGACTGCTTAGCTCTGCGGCACCTTTTCCTACAGTAATGGCCCAGTCTTAGTTTTAAACATCATATTTAGTATAAATACTCCCAAATATTTACCTCCAGTTTAGATTTTTCCCTTCCCTTCCAGTCTCACATGTTTAACTAATCTAATCTATATAAGGTTAGATATTAGTTAAATCTAATATATTAAAAATTAATAAAATATAAAAATATATTAATAAAAATTAATATTTTAACTATTTTAAAATTAATTAAATCTAATAGATTATGTGTGTGTGTGTGTGTATATATATATATATATATACACACATCTCTCAAATTTAACATGTTCAAAAATGAACTCCAAATATTACCCCCAGATCAACCTGCTTCACCCACAGTCTCTCCCAAATATCCTGGTGACCCAGCACTTTTTTGTTTGTGGAAAAAAAAAAAAAAAGTCCTTGTCCCTATGGAGCACATATTCTAGTTTAGAACACAGGTAGCTGACAAATAAAGTATGCATGAATGATATCAGATAAGTGCTATGAGAAAAAAATGAAGTAAAATTGTAAGTGCTGGGGTAACATTGTTAAATAGGGTACTTGGTGAAATTCATTGAGCGTGGATCCCCAAAACTTGAGCAGGCTCTAAGAATTCTCCTGAGGAATCTCAGGAATGCTGAAAATAGAGTGGGGAGGTGGCTGGGAGGTAGTGTGCCTCTCCTAGAAATAGGATTGATATGGAATAGTGAGAACACCATAATCAAGGGTGAGAAAGTGAGGATAGGGAATGTGCTTATGAAAAGGTATAATAATGTGTGACAAAAACGTGGCTCCTGAGTCTGAGAAGGTGATCTTGGGGGACAAAAGGGCAAAAGAAAAGGGAAGGCAATGGATCTCCAGAGACACCCAGGACATGAATCTCGGGAGAAAATGATTTGGATTGGCAAATGCTCTTGTTGGGGATACTAAGAAGACCCAAAGCCTGTTGACACACACAGCTAGGGACGTTGCAGTGAATGCTGCTGTCATGAGATGTTTTCCCATCCCTTTTTCTAGTTCCTTAGAAATATCCAGAAAATACTGAATTACAAGGACTTATTAAAAGAAAGGAAATCAAACTGTTGATACTTATTTGTATAAAAGTAATCCTTTATGCTGCATTCAATACAAGTTCATCTGAACATGATACTATGCTAATAATATTTACTTCATCTCAGAAAAACGTAAATGAGATTAATCCTCTACTCTTCTTAACCTTTGCTGCACACTGGAATTATCTGGGGAGCTCTACAAGGCATAATTCTTGAGTCTCATATAAGAAATTTTGATTTAATTACTTGGACAAGACCTGGACATTGGGATATATTTTAATCTGTCAAGGTGATCCTCATGTACAGTCAAAATTGAGAATCTGAAAGTAATTTTCACCACGAGGTTTATAATATCTAACTTTTTCCCAGAATTTTACAGAATACTAATAAGAGGCTGTGAAAAAAAATGACCCTTTAAAAACTCATCCTTACTGGTTTTTATACCGGTATATAAAAATACGTTAACTTTTGTGTCTTAACCTTACATCTAGCTACCTTTCTAAATTAGCTTATTTTCTAATAATTTTTAGGTTACTGGGATTTTGTATGTAAACAATCATATTCTCTTAAAATAATGACAGTTTTTGTGATTAGTGTCAACTTGACCAGATTAAAGGATGTAAAGTATGGTTTCTGGGTGTGTCTGTGAGGGTGTTGCCACAGGAGATTAACATTTGAGTCAGTGGTCTGCGAGAGGAAGACCCACCCTCAATGTGGGTGGGCAGTATCCAATCACCTGCCAGTGTCGGTAGAAAAAGCAGGCAGAAGAAAGTGGAATAAGCTGGTTTGCTGAGTCTTCTGGCTTTCATCTTTCTCCAGTGCTGGACGCTTCCTGCCCTTGAACGTCAGACTCCAGGTTCTCTGGCCTTTGGACTCTTGGATTTACACCAGTGGTTTGTCGTTTGTCAGGGGCTCTCTGGCCTTCAGCCACAGACTGAAGGCTGCACTGTCAGCTTCCCTACTTTTGAGGCTTTGGGACTGGGACTGAGGCACTACTGCTCCTTGCTCCTCAGCTTACAGATGGCCTGTCATCGGGCTTCACCTTGTGATCCTTTGAGTCAATTCTCCTTAATAAACTCCCTTTCATATATACATATATCCTATTAGTTCTGTCCCTCTGGAGAACCCTAATACAGTTTTATTTCTTCTTTTCCTTTAATTTACTTTTCTAATCTTACTTCTGTCTATCACTACCAGTATAATGCTGAAGAGCAAAGGTGATAGTTGGCATTTCTGTCTTGTTCCTGAGTGTAAAGGAACAGCTTCTACTATTTCCTCACTTAGAATAATGTTTGTGATTTTTTTGTTATCCTTATCAACTTAAGGAAGCTCCTTTCCATTCTTGGTTTACTTTAAAAAAAAAAAGTTATCACAAATGAGTAGTGAATTTCATCAAATGTTTGTTTTGTATTTTTCAGATGACTACATGGTTTTTAATAACAGCTTTATTTGGATAAAACTCAGATACCATAAAACCCACCCTTTTAAAATATACAGTTCAGTGGGTTTTTATATATTAACAGTTATGCAATGATCACCGCTATTTAATTTTAGAAAATTTTCATGACCCAAAAAGAAATGCTGTACCCATAAGCATTAATTATCCATTCCTCTTATCCACCAGCCCCTAGCGACCACTAATCTACTTTCTATCTCTATGGATTTACCTGTTCTGGACCTTTTACATAAGTGGAATGATACAATACATAGTCTTTTGTGACAGCGTCTTTCACTTAGCATAATGTTTTCAAGGTTCATCTGCGTACTTCATTCCTTTTTATGACTGGATAATATTCCATTGTACGGATGTACCACCTTTTTTTTAGTCCATTCATCAGATTATGAACAGCTTGTTTCCACTTCTTGGTTGCTATGAATAATGCTGCCATGAATATTTGTGCACAAATTTTTGTGTGGCTATATATTTTCATTTCTCTTGGCTATATACCTATAAATGGAATGCGTGGGTCATATGGTAACTCTGTATTTAACATTTTGAAGCACTGCCAAACTGTTTTCCAAAGTGGCTACACTAGGTTATATTCCCACCAGTAATGATTGAGAATTCCAGTCTCTCCAAATCTTCATCAGTATGCATTATTGTCTTTTTCCCTTTGGCCATCCTGGTAGGTGTGAAGTTGTACCTCATTGTGGTTTTGATTTGCATTTCCCTGATGATTAAGGATGCTGACCATCTTTTCAGGTGATAATTAGCCGTCTGTATATTTTCTTTGGAAAAACACCTATTCAAACCCTCTCATCCTTTCTTACTTGTATAATTTGTCTCTTTACTAGAGAGTTGTAAGAAGACTTTATATATCTTGGATTCCAGTCCCTTATCAGATATATTATTTACAAGTGTTTTCTACCATTCTGTAATTCATTCTTCACTTTCTTGATGGCATACTTTGAGGCACAAAAGTTTTAAAAATTAATTAAGTCCAAGTTTTTAAAATCAAGTCCAATTTATCTATTCTGTTGTTTTTGCTTATGCGTTTGGTGTCATATCTAAGAAAACATTACCGATGGTAATGAAGATTTCCTCCTATAACTTTTCTTGTTAAGAGTTTCACAGGTTTAAGTATTACACTTAGGTCTATTATCCATGTTTAGTCAATTTTTATATATGGTATGAAGAAAGAATCCAACATCAAGACAGGCACAGTGGCTCACACCTATAATCTCAGCACTTTGAGAGGATATCATGGGATGACCATTTGAGCCCAGGAGTTCAAAACCAACCTGAGTAACACAGTGAGACCCCATCTCTACCAAAAAAAAAAAAAAGTAAACAATTAGTCGGGCGTGGTGACATGAACCTGTGGTCCCAGCTACTTGGCAGGGAGGCTGAGGGGGGAGGATTGCTTCAGCCTGGTAGGTCAAGGCTGCAGTGAGCCATGAATGTGCCACCGCGCTCCAGCCTGGGCAACAAAGCAAGACTCTGACTCACAAAATAATCATCATCATCATCATCATCATCATCATCATCCAATTTCATTCTTCTGCATGTAAATATCCAGTTGATCCAGCACCATTTGTTGAAAAAACTTATTTTACCATTGAATTGTCTTGGCACCCTTGACTAAAATCATTTGACCATAAATGGGAAGGTTTAATTCTGGACTTGCAATTCTGTTTCAGTGATTCGTATGTTATCTTTATGCCAGGACCACAGTGTCTTGATTATTGCAGTTTTGTAGTAAGTTTTTGAAACTGAGAAGTGTGAGTTCTCAAAAGTTTTTTATTCTTATTCAAAATGTTTTGGTTACTATAGCTCTCTTACAATACTATATACATTTTAGAGCCAGCTTGTCAATTTCTGCAACAACAAAAAAGCCAGCTGGGATTTACGAAGGGATTGTATTGATCAATTTGGAGAGTATTGATATCTAAACAATATTAATCATTCCAATCCATGAACATCAGTAATAGTTCCATTTACTATTGTCTTTTCTGATTTCTTTCAGCAATGCTATATGGCTTTTTAGTGTTAAGTCTTGCACTTTTGTTAAATTTATTTCTAAATATTTTATTCTTTTTAATGCTACTGTAAAGGGAAGTGTTTACTTAATTTTATTTTTGAATTGTTCATTGCTAGTGTACATGCATACAATTGATTTTTGTATATTGATATTGTATTCTGCAACTCATTGTTTTTCTAAGCCTTGGCATCCGCCAAAGGAAATGTGTTTTATTACTTACTGAAACCATTTATTACTTTTAATGGTTTTTTAGTGTAGATTCCTTAGGATCTGCAAATTAAGAGAGTTTTATTTCTTCCTTCCTAATCTGCATAACTTTTATTTCTTTTTCTTGCCTAATCATCCTGACTAGAATTTCCAGTACAATCTTGAATACAAGTAGCAAGAACAGATATCCTTGCCTTGATCCTGATCTTAGGGGAAAAGCATTAGTCTTTCACCATTGAGTATATGAATTTTGTAGATACCTCCCTTCAGGTTACAAAAGCTCCCTTCTGTATTAGTCCATTCTCATGCTGCTATAAAGAACTGCCCGAGATTGGATAATTTATAAAGAAAAGAGGTTTAATTGACTCATGGTTCCACAAGTCTGGGGTGGGAGGCCTCAGGAAACCTACAATCATGGCAGAAGGCGAAGCAAACATGTCCTGCTTCACATGGTAGCAGGAACGAGAAGAATGAGAGCTGAGTAAAGGGGGAAGCCCCTTATAAAACCATCAGATCTCATGAGAACTTACTTAATATCACAAAAAGAGTATATTAGTCTATTTTCATACTGCTATAAAGAAATACCCAAGACTGGGTAATTTATAAAGAAAAATAGGTTTAATGGACTTACAGTTCCACATGGCTCGGGGGGCCTCAAAATCATGGCAGAAGGTGAAAGAGGAACAAAGGCACATCTTACATGATGGCAGGCAAGAGTCATGTGCAGGGCAACTGCCCTTTATAAAACCATTCACTATCACAAGAATAGCATGTGAAAAACCCACCCTACATGATTCAATTACTTCCCTCTGGGTCCCTCCCATGACATGTGGGGATTATGGGATCTACAATTCAATATGAGATTTGGGCGGAGACACAGCCAAACCAAATCAAATAGCATGGGGACATGGGGGAAACTGCCTCCATGATTCAATTACCTCCCACCTGGTCCCTCCCACCACTTGTGGGGATTATGGGAACTACAGTTAAGATGAGATTTGGGTTGGGACACAGCCAAACCATATCACCTTTTATACCTAGTTTGTTGAGTGGTTTTATCATAAAAGGATGTTGTACCTTTTCAGATGTTTTTTCTACATCTATTGAGATGATCATATGAATGTGTGCCCTTTATTTTATTAATATAGTATATTACATTAATTTTCAGATGTTGAAACAACCTTGACCAAATTCATTAATGCAAATACAAATTCAAAAAAGCCTACCCTTAGCCTACTATACCTGCATTAAAAATTTTGGTTGGGGTGACCTCGGAGCATAACTCAACCCCTGAACAACCTAAACTGAGACCTCACTAGTCTAAGTGGGTTAGCATACATTGACCCAATAATATGATCAACAGAGAAAGTTACCCTAGGGATAACAGCGCAATCCTATTCTAGAGTCCATATTGACAACAGGGTTTACGACTTCGATGTTGGATCAGGACATCCTAATGGTGTAGCCACTATTAAAGGTTCGTTTGTTTAACGATTAAAGTCTTACATGATCTGAGTTCAGACCGGAGTAATGCAGGTTGGTTTCTATCTATTTAACATTTATCCTAGTACAAAAGGACAAGAGAGACAGGACCCACTTCATAAAGCACTCTCACCCTGTAGATAACACTATCTCAGTCTAACAAATCACCATATACTCTACCCAAGAACAGGGTTTGTTAAGATGGCAGAGCCCGGTAATTGCGTAAAACTTAAAACTTTATAACCAGAGGCTCAACTCTTTTTTTTTTTTGAGACAGAGTCTCGCTTTGTCACCCAGGCTGGAGTAGAGTGACCTGATCTCTGCTCACTGCAAGCTCTGCCTCCTGGGTTCACGCCATTCTCCTGCCTCAGCCTCGCAAGTAGCTGGGACTACAGGCGCCCGCCACAATGTCTGGCTAATTGTTTGTATTTTTAGTAGAGACGGGTTTCACCGTGTTAGCCAGGATGGTCTGGGTCTCCTGACCTCGTGATCCACCCACCTCAGCCTCCCAAAGTGCTGGGATTACAGGCTTGAGCCACCGCACCCGGCCTCCTCTTCTTAACAATAAGCCTATAATTAACCTTCTCCTACTTATCATTCCCACTCTAATCACTACAGCATTCCTTACACTCATTGAACAAAAAATCTTAGACTATATACACCTATGCAAAGGACCTAACGTTGCAGGTGCCTGCAGACTGCTTCAACCATTCACTGACGCAATACTTTCCATACAAGAACCCTTACAGACCTCAACATCTACATCTACTATCACCCTTTATATTATTGCTCCGACCCTGGCGCTTTCTATTGCTCTCCTCTGTGAAGTCCCCTCTCTATAACAAATCCCCTAATTAATTGTAATATAGGCCTCCTATTTATGCTAGCCACATCAAGCCTAGCCGTCTGTTCTATTCTATGATCAGGATGAGCATCTAATTCAAATTCATACTAGCTCCTACCCCAATCTTAATTAAAAAAATAAATCCCTGCTCTACAGAAGCAGCCACCAAATACTTCCTTACACAAGTAACCACATCTATAATTCTCATAATAGGTATCCTTTCCAATAACCTGGCCTCTGGACAGTGAACAATAATAAACACTATTCACCAATTTTCATCCTTAATAATAACGGCCCTAGTAATAAAACTAAGAATAGCCCCCTTTCACTTCTGAGTCCCAGAAGTAACTCAAGGAACCTCTCTAATGTCTGGCATACTTCTCACATGACAAAAACTAGCCCCATCTCGATCATGTTTCAAATTTTCCCAATTATAAACATGAACATCCTCCTATCACAATCCAATCCATTATAGTAGGCGGCTGAGGAGGACTTAAGCACAACTGCGTAAAATCATAGCCTGCTCCTCAATTACTTACCTAAGTTGAATCACAGAAGTAATAATTTGTAACCCAAATATTACCATTCTAAACCTGATTATTTAACAACTACCACATTTCTAGCACTCAACCTGAGTATAAGCACAACCCTGTCACCATCTTGCACCTGACACAAATCAACATGGTTAACACCTATAATTCCACTAATTTTACTATCCCTAGGAGGTTTATCCCCATTAACAGAATTTCTGCTTAAATGAACCATCATTCAAGAATTTACAAAAATCAAGTCTTATTACCCCTGCCATCATAACTATCATAACTCTACTCAACCTGTACTTTCATATATGCCTAATTTATTCCATCTCAGTACAATATTCCCCACATCTAATAATATGAAAATAAAATGACAATTCGAATATACAAAAACTATATTTCTCTTCCCCCCACTTATCTTTTCTACCCTCCTCTTACCTAGCTCTCCATTGATACCGACTATAACTTAGAAATTTAGGTTACATAAGACCAAGAACCTTCAAAGCCCTTAGTAAGTAAATTGTATTTAACTTCTGTAACAGACCTAAGGACTGCAAGACTCTATTCTGCATCAACTGAATGCAAATCAACCATTTTAATTAAGCTAAGCTCTTGCTAGATTGGTAGAATTCAAACCCAGGAAAATTAGTTAACAGCTAAACACTCTAATCAACTGGCTTCAATCTACAATTCTCCTGCCATTGCGGGCAGAAAGGCAGGAGAAGCCCCGGCAGGACTGAAGCTGCTCCTTTGAATTTGCAATTCAATGTGACAAACCACCTCGGGGCTGGTAAAAAGAGGCCTTGACTTCTGTCTTTAGATTTACAGTCTAATGCTTACTCAGCCATTTCACCTTTTTTCCACCTAGGTTCATCAATCGTTGATTGTTTTCAACACTCTACCTGCTATTCAGCGCATGAGCGGGGATAGTGGGCACCGCCCTGAGCCTTCTCATTCCAGCAGAATTAGGCCAATCAGGAACTCTGCTAGGAGATGATCAGATATACAATGTTATTGTTACCGCCCGCGCATTCGTCATAATATTTATGGTAATACCAATCATAACTGGGGGTTTCGGCAACTGACTAGTCCCTCTGATAATTGGTGCACCCGATATGGCGTTCCCCCGGATAAATAATATAAGCTTCTGACTTCTCCCTTCTTCCCCCTTTCCTACTCCTACTTGCATCATCAATAGTAGAAGCCGGCGCGGGAACCCGCTGAACAGTATACCCCCACTTTAGCAGGAAGCCTAACACATGCAGGAACCTCTGTGCATCTAACCATTTTGTCTCTCCACCTAGCAGGCGTTTCTTCTGTTTTAGGGGCCATTAATTTTATTACCACAATTATTAATATAAAACCCCCCAGCCATATCCCAGTATCAAAACACCCGTTTTCGGGTGATCAGTCCTCACTACGGCAATCCTTCTACTCCTTTCTCTCCCAGTCCTAGCCGCCGGCATTACCATACTATTAATTGACCATAGCCTCAACACTACTTTTTTGGTCCTGCTGGTGGGGGTGAGCCTATCTTATATCAACATTTATTCTAATTATTTGGTCAGAAAGAATCAACAATCTTGGATTACTTGAGAAAATCCCACCTGTTTGCAGTATACGTTGCTGGATTCAGTTTGCTAGTATTCTGCTGAGGATTTTTGCGTCTGTATTCATAAGAGATACTGGTCTGTATTACAATGTCTCTAGTTTTGTTATCAAGGTAAAACTGGCCTCATTGAATGAGTTGGGAAGCCTTCCTTCCTATTCTGTTTTTTGGAGGAGTGTGCCAAAAAATGGTATTAATCCTGAAAATGTTTGGTAGACTTGACCGTGAAGCCATCTGGTCCTGGACTTTTCTTTGCAGGAAGTTTTTGTCTTTTAAATTAAAACTCCAGTATATTTTTGAAGGTCTATTCAGAACTCCTGTTTCTTTTTTATTCAATTTTGGTAGTCTGTGAATCATATGGCTTTTATTCTTTATTATGTTCCTGGAGCAAATGGTGTTTATATAGTCTTAATGGTAACCCATCCCTGCTTTCCTGGGATAAACAATTTCATCATGATGTCTAATTGTTTCTACTAACTGTTGAATTCTGGTTTTAAATAATAATTTTTATTTTAAACATTTACTTCTATATTTATATGTTAAGCGGGCCTGTGCTGTTCATTTTTTGTGTATTTCTGTCTGGTTCTGGCATCAAAGTTATATTGACCTCAGAGTAAAGCTTAAAGAGTATCCGCCCTTTTTTTTTTTTTCCTATTCTCTGGAAGAGTTTGTTTAATATTAAGTTACGGTTTGGTAAAATTTGCCTGCAAAAATGCCTAAGCTTGTTTTCTATGTGAAAATATTTTAACTACTCCTGTTTCAGTGTATTAAATTAAATAAGTAGCCAGATTCTTATTCCTAAATCAGTTTTGGTAAAATGTATTTTTCTAGAAATTTGCAATTTCATGTAAGTTTTTTTTACTGAAGCAAAGTTATGTATAGTATTTTTTAAATATTTTAATATTTTCTGTATCTGTAGCTAAGGACCATTCTGCATTCACATTATTTAGCTTCTCTCTTTTATTCCAAACTTATTATATCAGTGGTTTCTTAGTCTGCTCAGGATGCCATAACAAAATACCATAAACTGCGTAGCTTATAAACAACATAAATATATGTCTCACAGTTTTAGAAGCTGCAAAGTCCAAGATCTAGGCACCAGCAGATTCAGTGTCTGGCGAGGGCCCACTTCCTTGTGGATAGACAGCCATCTTTTTCCTAAGGGCAAAGGAGCTCTCTAGGGCCTCTTTTATAAGGACACTGTATTAGTCTGTTCTCACGCTGCTGATACAGACATACCCGAGACTGGGCAATTTACAAAAGAAAGAGGTTTAATTGACTTACAGTTCCAAGTGGCTGGGGAAGCCTCACAATCAAGGTGGAAGGCAGGAGGAGCAAGTCACATCTTACCTGGATGGCAGCAGGCAAAGACAGGAGGACTTGTGCAGTAGAACTCCCCTTTTTATAACCATCAGATCTCATGAGACTTATTCACTATCACGAGAACAGCATGGGAAAGACCTGCCCCCATGATTCAATTACCTCCCACTCATAACACATGGGAATTCAAGATGAGATTTGGGTGGGGACGCAGCCAAACCATATCAGGCACTAATCCCATTCATGAAGGCTCTACCCACAGGACCTAACAGCATCCCCAAAATCCCACCTCCAAATACCATCACATTGAGGATTAGGTTTCAATATACAAATTTTGGGGGGACATAAACATTCAGTCTATACCAAATGAGTTTTCTACTTCATTACTCTTTTCAAAGAACAAACTTTTGGTTTTTTCATATATATCAGTCAGAAAAACAACACACTTGAAATAAATGAAGAAAATGTCATAAATAATTTGTAAGTGCTTGGGAAGGATTAAAGGAATCAAAATCATTTGAAATTTTATTTATATTTTCCATTGATTTCTTCCATATCTTTATTATCTCGTTCCCTCTAGTCCTTAGTCCAAGGACACTGAAAATTAACTTTTCAGTTTGAAGTTTTGCAGATCTCCCATGTTCTGCCCTGAACCCCCAATTTATTTTATCAATCCTATTCAGTTTAGCATTTAGAATGCTTCCAATTTTTCAGTTTTATAAATAACTGTGCAATGAACAGCTTTGTAAAAGCAAGTTTACATAGATCTTTAATAGAGGTATATTTACAAAGTATAACTGCTATATCAAGATATATACATACGTGTTAAAATATGCTGCCAAATTGTCCCTCAGAATATTATACCAATTAGCGCATCCATCTTCAATGTATAAGAATATCCTTTCCCTGTATTCTCAATAAAACCATTATCGTTCATTTTTTAATCTTTGCTACCTGGATAAACACAAATGGTATTACCAAAAAATCACATTTTTATGACTAGTGAGAAATAACAATGTGTTTATAAACCATTTAATTGATTCATTTTTTTAATTGCCTCCAAAGCCTTTCTCATTTTTCTGTTGGAATGTTATGGTTCTTTTTAATAATTTTGTAACAATTAATAACTTCTTCTGGTTATATATGCTTAGTTGCAATTTTTTCCTCCGTTTAACCATTGTTATTTAAATTTATATGTGTGCTGTTTGTGACATAAAGAAGTTTTAATTTTTTATGTGATCATATATGTTAATAATTTTTGGATGATTTTTGTCCTTTATAGCATAATTAGAAATTTCTTTCATTCCCCAATAATTTATTCATCTATATTTTCTTTGAGCTTTTTATGGTTTCATTGCTTACACGTTATTCTTTAATCTACCTCAAATTTAGTAAAGATAATGTGAAGTAAAAATCTAATCTTACTATATCCTAAATGGTTAGCCACTTGTTTCAGCAGCATTTATTGAATAATTCTTTTTGAAAAGAAGACCACATTTATCATCTGCTAAATTTACATATTTATCTGGTGTTTCAATTCTATTTTCTTTATCTTTTAATTATTCTTTGCAAGTGCAAATATTTAAAATTATTTCTTCTAAATCCTGTCATTTCTGACAACACGAATGAACCTGAGGACATTACGCTAAATGAAATAAGCCAGGCACAGAAAGACAAACACCTCATGATCTCACTTACATGTGGAATCTAAACAATCAAACTCATAGAAGCGGAGTATAGGATGATAGTTACCAGAGGCTGGGGGGTGAATGGAATCAGGAGATGTTGATCAAAGAGTAGAATGTTGCAGTTCAGTTACACAAGTGGAATAAATAAGTATTTAAGGTGATAGATATATTAATTAGCTTGATTCAATCATTCCACACTGTATACATACAACATCACGATCACTGTGTACCCCATAATTTACATTATTATAATTTGTCAAAAGTATAAATAATTTTTCCTAAATAGTAGTGCAATAATAATATTAAGGATAAAATAATTATATCCATTGTTATATACCAGGTACTCTTGTAAGCCCTTTACATCTATTAATTCATTTAATCTTCATGACAACCTGTGAGGTATATACAGGCCTTCCTTCATAAAGTGATATATATGTTCTTGTAAAACTTTAAATTCTTCAACATCATACACAAAATATGAGTTTATTTGGGGGTAGGACAGAATAAGGTTGGAAAAGACTGTTGAAAAGCGATGTAACTTTGTAACCAGAGCACTAACTGAAATAAAAAGAAATCTGATAAAAATCCTAGAATGATATATCTCTGTAGTCTTTGCACTCAACATCTGTCAATCAATCATTCACAGCCTTTATACTCAGTTTTATGTTTCTTTCAAAGTACAGATCTTTGAGGGAATTAATTTTTAGAGATTAATTTTATTACAATTAAAAATCTGAACCAGTGTAGGATGACTATAGTTAACTATAATGTATTACATTGTTTCACATAGCTAGGAGGATATTGAATGTTCCCAACATAAAGAAATGATAAATGTTTGAGATGACAGATGTGCTCATTCCCCTGATGTGATCACAATACATTAGGTGGATCAAAACATCACTAGGTACCCCATGAATATACACAATTACTATTTGTCAACTAAAAAAGGTAAAATTTAAAAATCTGAACCAGAATACAACTGTATCTATCAATACACTTTTTAAAACACAGGAGGAATGTTTTTGCTGCTATTTAATCTTCACTCAGTTTCACCAAAAACTCAACAGGTATGTAGAATGTGGAAGTCCTAAAAGCCACTGCAATAGCTTCCACTAAAGGAGATCACTGCAGCAAAGGTTTCAGCTTCTTTCTTAAGATGCTCATATATTGCTAAGGCTTTCTCTTTAATTGGGAGAAAGTTTATCCTGTTGTTTTTTTTTTTTTTTTTTTTTTTTTTTCTTTTCTTTATTGAGACAGTGTCTTGCTCTGTAGCCCAGACTGGAGTGCAGTGGTGCAATTTCGGCTCACTGCAAGCTCCACCTGCTGGGTTCACACCATTCTCCTGCCTCAGCCTCCCGAGTAGCTGGGACTACAGACACCCGCCACCACGCCCAGCTAATTTTTTGTATTTTTAGTAGAGTCGGGGTTTCACCGTGTTAGCCAGGATGGTCTTGATCTCCTGACCTTATGGTCCGCCCGCCTTAGCCTCCCAAAGTGCTGGGATTATAGGTGTGAGCCACTGCACCCAGCCCCCTGTTTGTTTCTTTTGTATTCAGTCGAAATGCTCAATTTTTCCTGTTTACTGCATTCTCACAAATTCTAATGCACTGGCAATTATTTGTGCTACTTTTTTTTCCCCTTCAGAGTCATCCCCAATTGTATGACACACTGACTCTTTTAATTCATTTGTGAGTATTGACATCACAATCTCTCCAAATCCTTTAGTTTCAGGATTTTCTTTGATTGTTCAAATATTTCAGAATTTGCTTACTAACCTTATGATAATCAACCACTGAGCCTCCACTGACATTTTTAGAATTAACTCTCCATTTGTAATTAATATAAAATATGTTGCTAGCCAGGAAAATATTTCTAAACTTCTCTTCTTGGTGTTACTTGAAAATAAGAACAAAATATTTACTAGAAAAAAATGTCATGCAAAATCTTGTTCTGTATTCTCCTGAGAAATGTCAATCTGATTCTTGATCTGTTCTTTCAAAATTTTGTAAATTTCCTTTGACTTCGGTATTCTTAAATCTCTACAATGCGTTTAAGTGTGATGAATTCCTCCCACTTTATCTGTCTTCTTTGACACCCTTTGAGTCCTTTTAGTCTGTCTTTTTTCATCATTAACTTAATTCAATTCTTGGTCATTAATTCTTCAAATATTTCATTCCTTGTGCTCATTTTTTCCATGTCCTTCTGAGGCTCCAGTCATACCTATGAGTGTCCTTTTATTGCTGAGTGCCATTTTGCTTTGCTTTTAAATTTCCCATCTCTTTATTACTTCACCACATCTCCTGTGAGAGTTCTAGAGCTGGCCTTCCAGTGCCTCAGTTCCACACCAGGAGCTGTACCCATTCCGCTGCTTAATTCAATTAGGAAATAAATTATTCCGCCTAATTTAAAAATGCATATTTCAGAAGCCAAAGGGAAACCAAGGTTTTCCTCACCCCAGGGCCTGTCAGCTAGGGCAGGCCTGTGATCTAGAATCAGCCAGCCAAAAATTCCACCCAGGATGGCTCAAAGAGACATAGTCTCAGAGGCCGTGGAAGTGTCAAGGACACAATGCTGACAGCTAAACGCGAGAGGTGGTGCCGGGATCAGTCCCTGTAGTGTGACTTGATTGTGTGCTTGTTTATTTAACCCCTCTTGGTTCCCATTCTGGGGTGGATTCTCCAGCCTTCTCCTTGGTTCTATAATCTAGCCAATTTCCTTTCAATCGTGTATTTTTTCCTGAAGTCGTATGAAGTTGGACTATGTTGTTCATAACTGATACCATAGGTGACAGAAGTCGGGATATGGGGGAAGTGCAGGACAGGTGAAGCACTAATTTCTTCCTCCTACATAGTTGGGACTCTGTGGATACTGTCCTAAGGCACGGTTCAAAAAAGCAGGGTAGAAAATATATTACTTACAATTGTGAAAGTAATGACTGTTAGAATGACAAAATACAACTAATCAAATTTAGGAGAGGAAAATGGATTGGGGTAAAATGAGATAGTCCCCAAACCTGATGAATGGGACTCAAAGGCTACAGTTTAAAGCTGATAAGACAAGAACGAGAACCAAAATCTTACTATTTAGAGTCATAAAAAATAACCAATAAAAGAACTAACACAAATGATAAGATACAATTCTATCCAGTCTGTGGGACTAATAATGGAAGGTGGGAGTGAAAAACGTTGCTGTTTATTTTCTATCTGTCGTTTTCAAATCATTTTTAGCCATGCTCATATATCACATTTTTAACACTTCACATCTCTCAGCTACACCACCACAGAGCATATCACATAATTAAATGTAAGGCCATTAATATCTAGACACACACACACACATACACACACACACACGGATCCAGCTGCAACTCTAAGAATGCAAATTACAAAAGATTCAATTACATAAGAATCAATTCAAGAGTATATATTTGCCTTCGGATTTGTTTTCTTTGCTAAAACACAAAGCAGTCTCATACCCATCGTAAGGTAAACTGTGTACAGAAAAAGAAGAAAATCAAATCCCAAAAGGTGATGTGGAAAATGCAATAATTTTTTCTGCTTTATTGAGGAATGATTGACCAAAAGGGTATATATCTACAGTACACAACGTGTTTTGACATATGTATACACTGTGAAATGATTCCCACAATCAAGTTAACATATCCACCACCTCACAATTATCTTTGTTGTTGTTGTTAGCGAAAACATTTAGCATCTACTCTCTCGCAAATTTCAAGTACAAGATATGGTTCTATTAACTGTAGTCACTATGCTGTACGTTAGATCTTCAGAGCTGATTCACTCTGCCTAACAGAAACTGTACCCTTTGATAAACATCTCCTCATTTCCCCCATGCTCCCAGCCCCTGGCAACCACCATCCTACTCTCTGCTTCTGTGAGTTTGGCTTTTTGAAATTCCACACATCTGTGGGGTCTTACAGTATTTGTCTTTCTGTATGTGGCTTTTTTCAGTTAGCATAATGGTCCTCCAGGTTCATCCACATTTTTTCAAATGACAGGGTTTCCTTCTTTTTTAAAGCCGAATAACATTCCATTTTGTGTATATATACATATATACATATACATATGTACACCACATTTTCTTTATCTGTTCAAATGTTAAAATGTGATATTTGAGCATGGCTAAAAACCATTTGAACAGTACAGAAAAGTAGACAATGAAACAGATACACATACATGTATACACGAAATTTTCCTCATCTGTTCATTTGTTGATGGACACTTAGGTTGATTCCATACCTTGTCACTAAGAAAAGCAGATCATAAACTTTGATCTGTTGTGATTTTATTTTATTTATTTATTTTTTTTTTTTTTATTGAGACGGAGTCTCGCTCTGTCGCCCAGGCTGGAGCGCAGTGGCCGAATCTCAGCTCACTGCAAGCTCCGCCTCCCGGGTTCCTGCAATTCTTCTGCCTCAGCCTCCTGAGTAGCTGGGACTACAGGCACCCGCCACCTCGCCCGGCTAGATTTTTGTATTTTTTTAGTAGAGACAGGGTTTCACCGTGTTAGCCAGGATGGTCTCGATCTCCTGACCTCGTGATCCGCCCGTCTCGGCCTCCCAAAGTGCTGGGATTACAGGCTTGAGCCACCGCGCCCGGCCTGTTGTGATTTTAGATCTTAGATCCCATCAATACCAAATCTGAAAGATTAGTTGCCTATTGCCTGTGTGTAAAAATACTCATAAACTTGAGGGAAGTTCCACAGGCTAATCCTAGTTTGAAGTCTTGTAAGTATGAACAATGAGATACTTAGGATTTACTGGAAAGAGCACAAGACTCGGAGTCAAAAAATTTGGGTCTGCCCCATCTCCATTATTTACAAGTTCATGATCTTGGGCAAATCATCACTCCAGCCTGAGTTTTGTCACCTATGAATTGGGGATAAAATTGCTAACTGCATAGGGTTGCTATTAAAATCAAATGAGATAATGGACTATATATAAGATTGTCTGGTAAAATGTAAAGCCCAATACAAATGTTAAATACTGTTGTCACTATTACAACAACTGGTCACAAAGGACATCTGTAAAAAAAGTAGAAATGGCATAATGAAAATTCATCCTAATAAAAACAAATAACCAAGCACAAGCACCTTTCTTTTTAAAAGGAATGAATATGATCCTTCCCAGGACACAAAATATGGTACTTGACCTCACACAGCTCACGGTGGCAGTGGAACCAGTCTCCCGCTGTGTGATGACTGATACCCACACGTGCCCAGCAGGTACCTCAATTCTCAGCTTCAGGTAAGAAAAAGATATGTTTGAGAGAATATATTAATGAACAGATTTTCACTTCCTTGATCACAGGAAGTGAAAAAAAAAAGTTTAAGAACATCAAGTGTTGTCCTTTGGATTTCAGATTCCCTGGAACTGAAACAAAGAAGGCTAGAAAGAAGGTAGAGAAAGAGGGGCGTAGAAGAGTCTGTAGAAAGAGGCATGGGGTTCCAAGGAGGGAAGGACAAAGCTAGCTCGTTAGGAAAGTAGTGTGTTGTAAAGGAAAGAGCTTTGGACCAGGAGTCAAGAAACAGCTCCAGTCCCAGCACTGCCAGAGGCTCTCTATGAAACCCTGGGCAGGCCACTGCCCCTCTCTGGGCCTCGGTTTCTTTACCTATAATACAAAGGAGGCATCATAAAACCAGTTACAGCAGCTACTCAATCATTTACAAAATATGTATTAAGTGTTTATTATGCGATAGGCAGTGTTCTAGTCACAGAGACATGGGAGAAAATAAAAACAGACATGGTTCCTGCTGCCATGGATCTGGCATTCTAAATGATCTCACTCCAACTCAAAGACCTGGCACACTAGAAATGACTGTGGGCTGTGGTGAGGCCACAGTAGACAGGCACAATGGCTAAATGACTGAAGAGCAGACAGCATGACCTCTTCAAAGGCAGTCTATTTTTTTTAAGCAGAAGCAAGTGCTCCTCACTCTCATGTTGCCCCACTCCAGGTCCTGGGCCTTGGAGCTTAATACAGATCACGGCATCCAACAGACTTTTATTCTGAAAGCCAAGGTTAGGGCTCAAAGAAACTTCCAGAAATATAAAGATGTTTTGTTTTGTTTTTCAGTTAGATAACTAGACTCATTACAGCAGAGAAATGGGGACATTATTTGATACTTTTTAAAAAGCATATCTAAAATGACTAACATTAATGTACAGGTAAAATTTCATAAAAATTAATGATCACTGTAATTGTTCCTAATCTCTGTTTTCTATACTAGGAAGAACACAATTTATATATGAATTATTTGCTACATGAAGACAGAATTGTTCCTAATCTCTGTTTTCTATAATAGGAAAAACACAATTTATATATGAATTATTTGCTATACATAGAGAGAATATAATACCTCTTTTACCAAACATGAAGCCCTAGCCTTGATTTCTGTGGTACATTAAAAAAATGTACTTTGCATTGCCAAAAGAGTAATAGTATTGAGTTTTGATCTGTATTTTCTGTTGCTCATTCATTAAATTGGTGTAAAAGAAGGAAAATCTTAAAAGACATGGAAGGCAGCTCCCTTACAGACAGCTATCAAAAGAGCGTCCCAAGAGTGCCCTGACCACACTTTTCTTCCCAGATCATGGGCCCCAGCATCTCCGAGCACACACTGTCTTCCACAGGATCTTCTGACAAGTCTGCTTCACCCTAGGAATCCCCATGATCAATATGAGAGAATGAAGAGAAGGATAGGCCGCCATGAGTGTCTCCCAGATGAAGACACTGGTGAGATCAGGAGGATAAGTCTTGGAGGTGATGGAGAAGGGGCTGGCCACGATATAAACCAGGTGAAGTAAGAGGAAGCAGCCCAAGGACTTCAGGGCAGTGATGTGAGCCTTGGCCCGGGCATCCCTCCTACCAGCTGAATGGACCTTCATCTTCCTGTGGTGTGCATACAAAGAGACAATCAGCATCCCAGAGGAAACAAGAAACACCATTAAAGGCAAATAACTTCCAGAATTGAGCTGAAATACATATAGGTACTGCCAGTGTTCAAAGGGATAACGAATGCTGCTGTTTCCTTGGGGAGGATGATGGATCGTTAAGCCAAATTTGACTGTAAGTAACAAACTGATTATAAAGTAACCCAGAAGGCACCAGAGACTCACGTTATAGGCCCTCTGCTTCAGCCACAAGTAGGCAGGACGATCAAAGGTGGTGATCTTCTTGCAATAGAAGACACTGAGGAAGGTGGCAAACCACAAGCTTGCCTGGCTTACCAGGACCCAGAAGACACTAAGATAGCGGAGCCAATGGCTGCTCTGGAAAAGTGGAAACAAGCTTAAGTCCAAAATGATCAGCCACTGCAGGAGAAACCGGCAGCCAGCCAGGCCCAGGATAATGAGGTTATATGAGGACCAGCTGAATTTTCTGATCCATTCTCTAAAACTCCAGACCACAAGGACTCCGTTTCCAATTAAACCGATGAGAAATTCAATCACGGCCACCAGCATCAGCAGTCCTAGGCCAGCGCTCAGCATGACGGGGGAGGGGAGGCTCTCACTGCTCCTGGCTGAGCTCAGATCCCCTAGCAGTGATAACACACCAGGGTAAATTTGCACACCACAAAATCTGGATTTGGCCTTGTCCTTCTGTAATCTGTCTTCAAGCAAGACTGAACAGCTGTGACGAAGAACAGAGAGGTTGAAAGTTACGAGACCATCTGTATTTGCATCTACATGAATGAACTCTGGGTGTAGAGCCAGAGATTGCCAACAGTACCGTAGACACTGGCTCTCCATCTCAAAGGTCATGGGCCAAAGTCTAGACACCAGGATATAATGTAACAAGGCCCCTCAGCAAGAAAGACCAAATCAAAACATGCTCAGGTGCTATATAGTGCCAGTTATGAGCTCATATACATACAAAAAAAGAAATTTTTTTTCATAAAAACAACATTGAGCCGGGCATGGTGGCTCACACCTGTAATCCCAACACTTTGGGAGGGGCCAAGGCGGGTGGATCACCTGAGGCCAGGAGTTTGAGACCAGCCTGGCCAACATGGTGAAACCCCATCTCTACTAAAAATATAAAAATTATCCAGGCGTGGTGGCGGCTGCCTGTAGTCCCAGTTACTCGGGAGGCTCAGGCAGGAGAATCACTTGAACCCAGGAGATGGAAACTGCAGTGAGCCAAGACTGCACCACTGCACTCCAGCCTGGGCGACAGAGCAAGACTCTATCTCCAAAAAAAAAAAAAAAAGTAAGCATGCTGAGAATTCTCTATGAAGCTGAAGCTGTAGGCAGGCAGGCCTCTGCCCCTCTCTGGGCCTCAGTTGCTCTACTAATAACTGAATGGATTGTAGGACTAGATTTCCATTCCTTCGGATTAAATTTACAGAGTGCTTATGTTGTGTCAAACTAGTGTACTAGGCACTGGGGACGGTGCCGTTGTAATACACAGTCCCTGCCTCCAGGTGGCATTCATTGTACATCATCTCCACCCAGCTGCAAGACCTAGCACTCTAAAACTCTGGCTGTAGGCTATGGAGGGGCAGAGAAGGTCACGATCTTCTACGCCTAAAAATCTAGATGAGGCTTGAACCGGTCCAAAAGCAGTGTTTCTTTGGTGACTTTCTGATAGAGACATAGTGCCTCTCTCTGCCCACCTGCCCCAATCTAGCCTGGCAGTGGAATTTGCCACAGATCCTGGTAGCCAACTGACATGTTTCCAGAAAGCTAGTCTGGTGTCAAAAAATCAAAGTATCCAGAAATATAAAGCAAGGTTTTTGACAGACTAGTTTACTACCAGTGTTGAGAGGCTAAACCACATAGAAAATTGAGATAATAATTTAGCTAATTCCCCTAAGAAAAGTGCTTGCCTAAAAAATATCCAGCAATTAACATACAGGTTCACCTCTTTTTAAAATACATTAGTTTCAAATTATAGCTATTTTCTACTTCCTTTTATCAAAAATATAGTGTATTGGCAAGGAAAATTGGATTATCTGCAGTAGTTTTTTAAAATGTGATACTTTCCATGCAAAATATGAAAACTCAGTTTTGACTTCAGTAGTTTGTTAAAATAATGTGATTTGCATTTGCTTATAGAGCAATCAGGTCCAGTTTATAGCCTGTTTTTCATGTCACCCTTTCATTTTGTTTCAAAATCAAAGAAGAAATGAGAAGAATTCAGAACAAAAATTTTATTTTTCTAAAATCTAGTTATTTCTACTGTTGTCAATGATACAGTTAAGGACCTGATTAGATCCTTCTCCCAAGCCATGGCCTCTACAATTTCCAAACACATATCAACTCCTACAGAATTCTCTGACAAGTCTGATTCCTCATAACCATTACAACAGAAGAAAGTGAAGTATAGACAGCCATGAGTGTTGCAGAATTGGCAAGAATGGTGAGATCAGAAGGAGGTTAGAAGGTTATGGAAAAGTGGCTGGCCAAGGCAGAAACCATGTAAAAGGGGAAGTTCTGAGCAATGAGCACCTTAGCTCGAGCCTCCTCCTTACAGCTGTGTGGTCCTCCATCTTCCTGTGATGTCTATACAAAAAGACAAGTGGAGCAGAAACATCACAAATAGCAACCAGTTTCCTGCCCTGGACTGCAATCTATAAAAATAACAGATTTAAAATGGGCTGCAGGATGTTGCTGTTTCCTGTTAATGGTTTTTAAAGCATCCAGCCAACAGGAGCTAAGAAATAAAAAGTGATCTTGAAAGACACTAGCAAAAATCAAAAACCCGGCCTTTTCAGCTACAAGCAGTCAGCGGGGCAAAGGTCATGATCTCCATGCAGCAGAAGCCACTGAAGAAAGTGGCAAACCGCATGTTGGCCTGGCTTACCAGGACTCAGAAGACATCAAGATAATAAGGCCAACCACTGCTCTGGGAAAGTGGAAACAGACTTACGTCCAACATGATCAGCCTGAGTAGGAGAAAGTGGCTACTTACCAGAATCATGAGGATTTACAGGAACTTCTTACAATTTTTTTTTTTTTGACCCATTCTCTAAAACTCCAGACCACAGGGACTCCATTTCCAACCCGGCCAATGAGAAATTCAGCCACTGCAATGGGCATCAGCAATCCTAGGGCAGCAGCCAACGTGGCTGGGGAGGGGAGGGTCTCAGTGCTGAATCAGGAGGTGCCCTGCTTTAGTGCTGATTAACATGTACTGCTCCCGGCTGTGTCAGAATCCCTGAGGATGGTATTAGTATCATGGCAGAGCATTTCACTTCTCACGACTCAGATTTTGTTACTGTCTGAAATCCCTTCTCTGATAAAGATGTTACAACTGTGAACAGAAGAAACGTTCTTGAAGGTAACAATCCCACCTTCACTTACATCTACCTGACACTGGCCTGAGATCTGAGATGAGGTACAGAGACACAATTACAGAATGGCCTTCCGAAGGAAAGAACTAAACTCCAGACAGCCTAGAGCAGTCTCCTGAAATCCTACTTCCACCTGACCTAACTCCACAAAACCTAAGTCAGACATTCTGAGAATTTAAACAGTGGTAAATGCAAGGCAACTCATGTTATATAAAGGAAAAGCATGGGCCGGGCGCAGTGGCTCACATCTAATCCCAGCACTTTGGGAGGCCAAGGCAGGTGGATCGCTTGAGGTTAGGAATTCGAGACCATCCTGGCCAACATGGTGAAACCCCGTCTCTACTAAAAACACAAAAATTAGCTGGGCGTGGTGGCACAGGCCTGTAGTCCCAGCTACTCAGGAGGCTGAGGCAGGAGAATTGCCTGAACCTGGGAGGTGGAGATTGCAGTGAGCCGAGATCGCACCATTGCACTCCAGCCTGGCAACAGAGCGCGACTCCGTCTCAAAAAAAAAAAAAAAAAAAAAAAAGGGAAAGCATGACATTTATCAATTATTTAACCAATATTTATTAATGACTACTATGTGCCAGTCCTCTGTTCCAAGCTCTTGGGATACAGTGGAAAGAAACAAAGTTGCTGCTCTCATGGAGCGTACGTTCTGGTGGACGAGGCAAGTAATTAATGGTTTTAATATGTTTGTAATTTGAATATATAAATATGAGAGCTATATTTACACCTATGCAAAGGCTCATTGCAATAACAATGAAAACAAATGGAAGGATAGGGTGAGCAAACAAGCAAAAACAAGGAGAAGACAGGATAAATATCAACTGCTGAATAACAAATTCTAGGAGAGGTGAGGCAGGAGAGAAATCTGTGAACCACGGCTGCTACTTCATCTCCACAAGGAACTGTTCAGCCTATCAGCATCCACACCAAGAGCTGCAATGAAGGGGTGTATGTGCAGAGTAACAGCCTCCGTGCCATCCACTTTACCAGAGCAACAGTATGGTTTTTACTTTTGACACAACCAAAATGTGTCTGCCATTATACTACCAAAAGTCTTTCTACCAAAGTCCCTTCTATTCATGCTCCTATTCCCCACTGCTCTGAGCCCTCAGCTTCTTTAGCAGTACCTGAACCAAGAAAAGAAAGCTGATGAAAGATCAAGTGGATGCAAGCATCCAAAGAGACCCTCCTACGGACAAGTTATGGCTTTACACTCAGCGTCAACAAAGCAGTCTATAATAAGAATACTAGAATGAAACAAAGAACAAGCATTGGTTTCCAAAACCTGGCACTTTCACCCAAAAAATCACCCTGTCCTTCTACCACTCAGTACAGTTCCATCTTCCATCCCCTATTCTACATCTCTCTTGCAAATCTTCTGTATTCCTGTACTCAAGACTTCTTAAAACTTGTTCTCAGTTTTGCAAAATAGGAACAACAATGCTTCTCAGACTTGTTCCTATTTTGCCACTAGATGGCGTCAAGGCAACGCCTCTGTAGAAGATGTGGCAGTAAACCTTAATGAGCTGAATTAGTTCAGATATTCAGAAACTGAACAGATAAAGCATGTTTTTAATAAGCATGTGTAACAAGAACACAATTTATAAATGTACACAAATTTACAGTCTTGCCAGCTTCCTTCCTCACAAACATGAAGAAGAGGAGTCTTGCTCACCAGTCGTTGCGGCCTTTTTGGTGCTGCAATTTAGGCGTTCGGAGACAGGAGGAAGCACAAACTACACCGTTGAGGGTGCTGTGTGCAGCAAAGACCACAATTCTGAGGAACAAGATGACCAGTATCGGCAACGTTGCTCAGGGCAGGGAAGTGAATAGTGTAAAAGCGGACTAGTGAGGAAACTGCAGATGAGAGAGCGGAAGTCGCCCCGCGCCGCCCCGCCTCGCCCCGCCTCGCCCCGCCTCGCCCCGCCTCGCCCCGCCTCGCCCCGCCTCGCCTGAGGGAGTTTCCCTCTGTCTGGGGTGCAGTGGCGGGATCTCAGCTCACTGCAAGCTCCGCCTCCCGGGTTTACGCCATTCTCCTGCCTCAGCCTCCCAAGTAGCTGGGACTACAGGCGCCCGCCGCCACGCCCGGCTACTTTTTTGTATTTTTTAGTAGAGACGGGATTTCACCGTGTTATCCAGGATAGTCTCGATCTCCTGACCTCGTGATCCACCCGCCTCAGCCTCCCAGAGTGCTGGGATTACAGGCGTGAGCCACCGCGCCCAGCCCGGGGAGTTATTTTTGTGTGCTTTTATGAATACGAAAGTTGGAGGGCTGAGAATTTTTAACTCTAGCAGGCAAAATGTGGGGAACCCTCCAGGAGGTGCAGCATAATTTCCCTCCCTCTGAGTTTGTACTGGACATAATGACTTGCTCCCAACGAACCGAGTGTGGAAATGGGGGGAAAAAATCGTAACTTTACAATGTTCCTGGCAGACACCACCTTCACCAAGTGATCAAGGTTAACGTCACCAGTGACCAGTCATGTTGATATCATAGAACTCCCAACGTGATGAGTAGGGCACGTTACCTCAGTCTAACTGAGAAAAATATCAGACAAACCCAAATTGAGGGACGTTCTACAAAATGCCTGAATAGTAATCTTTAAAACTGGCAGGGTAATTTTAAAAAGAGCTGAGAAATTGACACAGACTAGACATACTAAATGCAACCGTACCATGGTGATGGTAAGCTATAAATATTAGCAGAAACTGGGTGAGGATGATGTTTGAACTCTCTGTACTCATTCTGCAACTTTTCTATAAAATATTATAAAATACAATGAAATAAAAACATTTTCAAAATTTAAATGAAACTCAGATATAATAATTACACTTTTAGTATTGAGAATTACATTTTTAGCATTTAGCAATGAGAATTGTGCATATCCAGAAGATGCTGAGGTGTTCCCATAACACTGCAAGACCATGCTAAGGAAAGGGTCAAGCAGCACAGACTACAGACAGGGCTTTCTGAGTGTCTGCCCATCCAAGGCAAAGAGTTCACATGTTCATGCTAGTACTGGCCCTCAATGGGACACAGGACTCAAGACTAGCTTTCTGTTACATGTATTAATCAATGGGGCACTTGTGGCCATGCAGAGAAAGGCAATGCGTTTTGAAGTCAGACAGATTTGGGGGTGCTCCCAACTCAACCAGTTAGCAGCTAGGTCCTTAGACAAGCCAATTAACCCCTCTGAGCTTCAGCTGCCCCTCTATAAAAATGATAATGTTTACTTCACAGGGCTATTGTGATGATAAAACAAATTACCTAGCCTGTTGCTTCCCAAATAGTCTAATTAGTGTTATTTTTCTTTCCTTCCCTGGTGATTTCTCTCCCTAACTACTACTTTCAATAAAGTCAGAGAACACCTGAAGTCTGTTATTCACAGTATGCAAATCCAGGATGAACTGAGCTACTGATTCTAGACACAGGTGTCCAGTTCTGAGTAATTCCAGAATGTCTGGAAAGCATGAATAAAGAGGAGACTGATTAATCCAGGCCTTTAAAACACATAGAAGTCAAAGATGTAAAGGGGTAGGTGGGAGTTAGGAGAGGTCTTTTCTGAGTAATATCAATGTTTAGCTCTTTCTTCTCTTGAGATACCTGGAGTTCAGATCATAACCATAGTCATTGTCGCATCTGTGAAAGCAGCAAAATCAAGACAAATAATTTTTCCGTATTTAAAATAGGTCAGAAATGTTATCAGACCAATCAAGTATGCACCTGTGTTTAGATATCTCATTTGCAAGCTAGCTGTGCACACACCCAGTCATTTGCCCAGAGCTCCTGACTCCTTCCTGCTGACCCAAGGCAGAGTTGCAGTCACCCCATTTCCCAGACCCCATCTATCCACATAGACATAACACAGAGGACAATCATAACCTGGTGAAGTGATGTTGACCTCATACCTCCACCAGGCATGGGGAGGAGGGTGTACAGACTGCACCCCTCCTCCTGCTATTGACCTTACCCTCATGTCTCCTGTTTCCTCTCCTCTTCTCCCACCCCTATTAACCCATATCACTCTCTTGTTAATTTCTATGCCAGGCAAATTCTTACACAAACATGGAATTTCTTTTCACACTATTTTCCTCATGGAGTAAAACTGGCCTTGGCGTCTTCTCTTAGAGGGGGAAATAAATATATATCTGTGCCTTTCCTTAGACCACAATATCCAAATCCCTAGGGAGTTTTGTCAAATTCCACTTCCCCCTTCCACTCCCACACTCAGAAGGAATGAAAACAGGGTATATAAAATGTGAAAAATAAAAATTCCCAACAGACTCTGACATACTTCTCACCCTCCTGGCTCTCTTTGAGAACCAGTGAACTAGACTAGATGATCCATCTCCAGTTATAACTTGTAAAAAAAATTATATTATTGGAAAATTTATTTTAAATGCCTTCAGTAAGCTTCAATTTCACCTGAAGACTGTAGCTTTTGACGCTACCTTAAAAGTTACATTCCGTTCAAGCTTTAAAAGACCCTTTTCTAGTAATCTTTTCTCTTTTTTAAACACTTGAAAATGGTTCATCAATAGAATGCTAGTAACAATTATCAAGGAAACCCAAAGCCAGACATGTTTAGAAATGTTTAAATGAAATTTAAGCGATATAAAGAAGCTTTTAAAATCCCTGAAATTTTTGAGGGGAAGTTCCAAGATGGCCAAATAGGAACAGCTCCAGTTTACAGCTCCCAGCGTGAGCGACGCAGAAGACGGGTGATTTCTGCATTTCCAACTGAGGTACCGGGTTCATCTCACTGGGGCTTGTCAGACAGTGGGTGAAGGACAGGGGTTGCAGCCCACGGACCGTGAGCCAAAGCAGGGCGAGGCATCACCTCACCCAGGGAGCACAAGGGGTCGGGGAATTCCCTTTCCTAGCCAAGGGAAGCCTTGACAGAGGGTACCTGGAAAATTGGGTCACTCCCAACCTAATACTGCTGCACTTTTCCAATGGTCTTAGTAAATGGCACACCAGGAGATTATATCCCGCACCTGGCTCAGAGGGTCCCATGCCCACGGAGCCTTGCTCACTGCTAGCACAGCAGTCTGAGATCAAACTGCAAGGCAGCAGCAAGGCTGGGGGAGGGGCGCCCGCCATTGCTGAGGCCTGAGTAGGTAAACAAAGAGGCAAGGAAGCTGGAACTGGGTGGAGCCCACCACAGCTCAAGAAGGTCTGCCTGCCTTTGTAGGCTCCACCTCTGGGGGCAGGGCATAGCTGAACAAAAGGCAGCAGAAACTTCTGCAGACTTAAATGTCCCTGTCTGACAGCTTTGAAGAGAGTAGTAGTTCTCCCAGCATGGAGTTTGAGATCTGAGAACGGACAGACTGCCTCCTCAAGTGGGTCCCTGACTCCTGAGAAGCCTAATTTGGAGGCACCTCCCAGTAGGGGCTGACTGACACCTCATATGGCCAGGTGCCTTCTGAGATGAAGCTTCCAGAGGAACGATCAGGCAGCAACATTTCCTGTTCTGCAATATTTACAGTTCTGCAGCCTTCACTGGTGATACCCAGGCAAACAGAGTCTGCAGTGGACCTCCAGCAAACTCCAACAGACCTGCAGCTGAGGGTCCTGACTGTTAGAAGGAAAACTAACAAACAGAAAGGGCATCCACACCAAAACCCCATCTGTATGTCACCATCATCAAAGACAAAAGGTAGATAAAACCACAAACATGGGGAGAAACCAGAGCAGAAAAGCTGAAAATTCTAAAAATCAGAGTGTCTCTTCTCCCCTAAAGGATTGCAGCTCCTTGCCAGCAATGGAACAAAGCTGGATGGAGAATGAGTTTGACAAGTTGAGAGAAGAAGGCTTCAGAAGATCGGTCATAACAAACTTCTCCAACCTAAAGGAGGATATTCAAACCCATCGCAAAGAAGCTAAAAACTTTGAAAAAAGATTAGACGAATGGCTAACTAGAATAACCAGTGTAGAGAAGTCCTTACATGACCTGATGGAACTGAAAACCATGGCACAAGAACTACATGACGAATACACAAGCTTCAGTAACCCATTCGATCAACTGGAAGAAAGGGCATCAGTGATTGAAGATCAAATGAATGAAATGAAGTGAGAAGAGAAGTTTAGAGAAAAAAGAGTAAAAAGAAATGAACAAAACCTCCAAGAAATATGGGACTATGTGAAAAGATCAAATCTACGTCTGATTGGTATATCTGAAATTGACAGGGAGAATGAAACCAAGTTGGAAAACACTCTGCAGGATATTATCCAGGAGAACTTAACCGAACCTAGCAAGGGAGGCCAACACTCAAATTCAGGAAATACAGAGAACGCAACAAAGATTATCCTCGAGAAGAGCAACTCCAAGACACATAATTGTCAGATTCACCAAAGTTGAAATGAAGGAAAAATTGTTAAGGGCAGCCAGAGAAAAAGGTCAGGTTACACACAAAGGGAAGCCCATCAGACTAACAGTGGATCTCTTGGCAGAAACTCTACAAGCCAGAAGAGAGTGGGGGCCAATATTCAACATTCTTAAAGAAAAGAATTTTCAACCCAGAATTTCATATCCAGCCAAACTAAGTTTCATAAGTGAAGGAGAAATAAAATCCTTTACAGATAAGCAAATGCTGAGAGATTTTGTCACCACCAGGACTGCCCTACAAGAGCTCCTGAAGGAAGCAAGAAACATGGAAAGGAACAACTGGTACCAGTCACTGCAAAAATATGCCAAAATGTAAAGACCATCGATGCTAGGAAGAAACTGCATAAACTAACAGGCAAAATAACCAGCTAACCTCATAATGACAGGATCAAGTTCGCACACCAAATATTAACCTTAACTGTAAATGGACTAAATGCTGCAATTAAAAGACACAGACTGGCAAATTGGATAAAGAGTCAAGACCCATCAGTGTGCTGTACTCAGGAGACCCATCTCATGTGCAGAGACACATATAGGCTCAAAATAAAGGGATGGAGGAAGATCTACCAAGCAAATGGAAAACAAAAAAAGGCAGGGGTTGCAATCCTAGTCTCTGATAAAACAAACTTTAAACCAACAAGGATCAAAAGAGACAAAGAAGGCCATTACATAATGGTAAAGGGATCAATTCAACAAGAAGAGCTAACTATCCTAAATATAAATGCACCCAATACAGGAGCACCCAGATTCATAAAGCAAGTCCTTAGAGACTTACAAAGAGACTTAGACTCCCACACAATAATAATGGGAGACTTTAACACCCATTGTCAACATTAGACAGATCCACGAGACAGAAAGTTAACAAGGATATCCAGGAATTGAACTCATCTCTGCACCAAGCAGACCTAATAGACACCTACAGACCTCTCCACCCCAAATCAACAGAATATATATTCTTCTCAGCACCACATCTCACTTATTCCAAAATTGACCACATAGTTGGAAGTAAAGCACTCCTCAGCAAATGTACAAGAACAGAAATTATAACAAATTGTCTCTCAGACCACAGTGCAATCAAACTAGAACTCAAGATTAAGAAATTCTCTCAAAACCACTCAACGACATGGAAACTGAACAACGTTCTGCTGAATGACTATTGGGTACATAACGAAATGAAGGCAGAAATAAAGATGTTCTTTGAAACCAATGAGAACAAAAACAAAACATACCAGAATCTCTGGGACACATTTAAAGCACTGTGTAGAGGGAAACTGATAGCACTAAATGCCCACAAGAGAAAGCAGGAAAGATCTAAAATTGACACCCTAACATCACAATTAAAAGAACTAGAGAAGCAAGAGCAAACACATTCAAAAGCTAGCAGAAGGCAAGAAATAACTAAGATCAGAGCAGAACTGAAGGAGATAGAGACACAAAAAACCCTTCAAAAAATCAATGAATCCAGGAGCTGGTTTTTTGAAAAGATCAACAAAATTGATGGACTGCTAGCAAGACTAATAAAGAAGAAAAGAGAGAAGAATCAAATAGATGCAATAAAAAATGATATAGAGGATATCATCACCGATCCCACAGAGATACAAACTACCATCAGAGAATACTATAAACACCTCTATGCAAATAAACTAGAAAACCTAGAAGAAATGGATAAATTCCTGGACACATACACCCTCCCAAGACTAAATAAGGAAGAAGTTGAATCCCTGAATAGACCAATAACAGGCTCTGAAATTGAGGCAATAATTAAGAGCCTACCAACCAAAAAAAGTCCAGGACCAGACAAATTCACAGCCGAATTCTACCAGAGGTACAAAGAGGAGCTGCTACCATTCCTTCTAAAACTATTCCAATCAACAGAAAAAGAGGGAATCCTCCCTAACTCATTTTATGAGGCCAGCATCATCCTGATAGCAAAGCCTGGCAGAGACACAACAAAAAAAGAGAATTTTAGACCAATATCCCTGATGCAAAAAATCCTCAAAAAAATACTGGCAAACCGAATCCAGCAGGGCATCAAAAAGCTTATCCACCATGATCAAGTGGGCTTCATCCCTGGGATTCAAGGCTGGTTCAACATACACAAATCAATAAACATAATCCATCATATAAACAGAACCAAAGACAAAAACCACATGATTATCTCCACAGATGCAGAAAAGGCCTTTGACAAAATTCAACAGCCCTTCAGCTAAAAACTCTCAATAAATTCGGTATTGATGGAACGTGTCTCAAAATAACAAGAGCTATTTATGACAAACCCACAGCTAATATCATACTGAATGGGCAAAAACTGGAAGCATTCCCTTTGAAAACTGGCACAAGACAGGGATGCCCTCTCTCACCACTCCTATTCAACATAGTGTTGGAAGTTCTGGCCAGCACAATCAGGCAAGAGAAAGAAATAAAGGGTATTCAATTAGGAAAAGAGGAAGTCAAATTGTCCCTGTTTACAGATGACATGATTGTGTATTTAGAAAACCCCATCATCTCAGCCCAAAATCTCCTTAAGCTGATAAGCAACTTCAGCAAAGTCTCAGGATAAAATATCAATGTGCAAAAGTCACAAGCATTCCTATACACCAATAACAGACAAATAGAGAGCCAAATCATGAGTGAACTCCCATTCACAATTGCTTCAAAGAAAATAAAATACTTAGGAATCTAACTTACCAGGGATGTGAAGGACCTCTTCAAGGAGAATTACAAACCACTGCTTAATGAAATAAAAGAGGACACAAACAAATGGAAGAACATTCCATGCTCATGGATAGGAAGAATCAATATTATGAAAATGGCCATACTGCCCAAGGTAATTTATAAATTCAATGTCATCCCCATTAAGCTACCAATGACTTTCTTCACAGAATTGAAAAAGACTACTTTAAAGTTCATATGGAACCAAAAAAGAGCCCGCATTGCCAAGACAATCCTAAGCCAAAAGAACACAGCTGGAGGCATCATGCTACCTGACTTCAAACTATACTACAAAGCTACAGTAACCAAAACAGCATGGTACTGGTACTAAAACAGAGATACAGACCAATGGAACAGAACAGAGCCCTCAGAAATAATACCACACATCTACAATCATCTGATCTTTGACAAACCTGACAAAAACAAGAAATGGGGAAAGGATTCCCTATTTAATAAATGATGCCAGGAAAACTGGCTAGCCATATGCAGAAAGCTGAAACTGGATCCCTTCCTTACACCTTACACAAAAATTAACTCAAGATAGATTAAAGACTTAAATGTAAGACATAAAATCATAAAAACCCTAGGAGAAAACATAGGCAATACCATTCAGACATAGGCATGGGCAAGGACTTCATGTCTAAAACACCAAAAGCAATGGCAACAAAAGCCAAAATTGAGAAATGGGATCTAATTAAACTAAAGAGTTTCTGCACAGCAAAAGAAAGTACCATCAGAGTGAACAGGCAACCTACAGAATAGGAGAAACTTTTTGCAATCTACCCATCTGACAAAGGGCTAATATCCAGAACTTACAAAGAACTCAAACAAATTTACAAGAAAAAAACAAACAACCCCATCAAAAAGTGGGCAAGGGATATGAACAGACACTTCTCAATAGAAGACATTTATGCAGCCAACAGACACATGAAAAAATGCTCATCATCATTGGCCATCAGAGAAATGCAAATCAAACCCACAATGAGATACCATCTCACACCAGTTAGAATGGCGATCATTAAAAGTCAGGAAACAACAGGTGCTTAAGAGGATGTGGGGAAATAGGAACACTTTTACACTGTTGGTGGGACTGTAAACTAGTTCAACCATTGTGGAAGACAGTGTGGCGATTCCTCAAGGATCTAGAACTAGAAATACCATTTGACTCAGCCATCCCATTACTGGGTATATACCCAAAGGATTATAAAGCATGGTGCTATAAAGACATATGCACATGTATGTTTACTGCAGCACTATTCACAATAGCAAAGACTTGGAACTGTGCCCAAGGGGGACTTTGGGTAAGTGCCTAAGCAAAGACTGAAGACTTTCTTCAGACAGCAAAAATAGTCCTAACACAAAGACAACATATCCAACCCAGAGAGGGGAAAATTGAAGACAGTGTAGGACAAACAGGAAACAAATTGGCAGAACTTTGCCAATACAATAAAAAGAATCCAGACAAAGCAAGACAATTCACTTACCTTTCTTAGTGAGGACAAACTGGATGTTGACCTCAGAACTCCCTCTCTGTCTTTTAGGTAGGTGGGTGGATGGACGGATAGATAGATAGATAGATAGATAGATAGATAGATAGATAGATAGATAGATAGATAGATAGATAGA